>NW_006283436.1:1509996-1524628 GCF_000327345.1 Myotis davidii
CTATGACGTGCGCTGACCACCAGGGGGTGGCGCCAAACGAAGGAAGGCCCTGAGCGGGGAGGCAGGGAACCTGATTGGCCCTGATCGCTGGCCAGGCCTAAGGACACTCGAGTGCACAAATTTTTATGCACCGGGCCTCTAGTATGTTTATAAAGTCTACAGTAGTGTGAAAGTATATACATCACTCACTCATTTATGCAGAGCAACTTCCAGCTCCACTCACGGTAAGCACCTCAGATAGGTATATAATTTTCTACAAGCTCCACTCACGGTAAGCACCTCAGATAGGTATATAATTTTTTATCTTTTCTATCAGTTTTCTGTACCTTTTCTATATTTAAGATATGTTTAGATATACAAATATTTACTACTATTGGTTTACAACTGCCTACAATACTTGGTACAGTTACATGCCGTGTAGAGTTGTAGCCTAGGAACAACAGGCTATAACATATAGCCTCGCTGTGTAGCAGTCTATACCACCTAGGTTTGTGTAAGTGCACTCTATGATGTTAGCACAATGATGATATCACTTAAAGATGCATTTCTCAGAACATATCCCCCTCACTAAGTGTGCATGACTATATTTGTTGAAATAGAAAATATACATTGCTTTCTATCCCAGGTTCCTGATACAGAGCTCCTGAAATGCTTATAATTTCTTGGGTGATAGGAGGGTCTTTTGTTCCATTTGAGATGATAATTAGTGGGCTTGTGGGTAGGTCTGGATGAGGACTGGTCATAAGAAAACAAATCATGATTAGAAACTTAGAATTTTCAGCCTTGTTCCCATTCTCTTGAGAAATTGAAATTGGCTAATCATGCCTGTGTGAAATCTCCATAAAAATTCCAAAGGGTTTGAAGAACTTCTGGGTTGGTGAACAAGTGGAGATATCGGGGAGTGGCATGCTCTGAAAGTGTATGGAAGCTCTATGCCCCTTCACCATACCCTGCTATGCATCTCTTCCATCTGGCTGTTCCTGAGTTATATCTATAAAAGCCTAGATGGCTCTCGCGCAACGTTGCCACAAGATGGTCACGTGCACAGCAGAGGCGGGGTCTGGTGGCTGCTCCTTGCAGTGAGGCCTGGGTGTCCCGTGGCTCCACATGGCGGAGAGGAGGCCAGTCCCCGCATCTCCACCGCCTTGTGCAGAGGAGACGGGTCCCAGCGGAGGAGGTGGGTTGCAGCTAGGGAGGGCAGTTGTGGGCGATTGGGCCGGCAGGGGAGGGCAGTTGGGAGTGATCGGGCCAGACGGAAGCAGTTAGGCATCAATCAGGCTGGCAGGAGAGCAGTTAGGGGGTGATCGGGCTGGCTGGAAAAAGCAGGTAGGGCAGTGGTTGGCAAACCGCGGCTCACGAGCCACATGCGGCTCTTTGGCCCCTTGAGTGTGGCTCTTCCACAAAATACCATCTGTGGGTGCGGACATACAATGCGATTGAAACTTTGTGACCCATGTACATAAGTCGGTATTTTGTGGAAGAGCCACACTCAAGGGGCCAAAGAGCCACATGTGCCTCGCAAGCTGCGGTTTGCCGACCACTGGGTTAGGGGCAATCAGGCAGGCGAGCGGTTAGGAGCCAGTGGTCCGGGATTGTGAGAGGGATGTCCCAGATTGGAGAGGGTGCAGGCTGGGCTGAGGGACACCCCCCCACCGTGCACAAATTTCGTGCACTGGGCCACTAGTCCTTTTATAATAAACTAGAGGCCCAATGCACGAAATAGGCCTGATGCACAAAATCTGTGCAAGGGCTTTGGCCCCCGCCGCCTCCGTCTCTGCCTTGGCTCCTGCCCGCTGCTGCGGCATCCAGAAAGACGGATGTCTGGAAGGACATCTGGTCTAATTAGCACATTATTCTTTTATTATTATAGACTGTAATCTAGTAAATAAAATGCTTCTTTGAATTTTTTGAGCCAATCTAGCAAATTAATCGAACCCAATGAGGGGGGTAGTTTAAATGTGTTGTTCAGAAACACAAATGACAAATTTGACTTGCGACTGGTGTCTGAAGGGGTTGGGAGAGGGGGACAGTCTTGTGGAACTGAGCCCATTATTTGTTGAATCTATGCTATCTCCAGGTAAACAATTTCAGAATTAAGTTGGATTTAGGACACTCAACCAGTGTCCTAGAATTGCTTGGTAGGTGAGGAATACCTACACAAAATTGTAACTCCATGCAGAAGTATTTAGTATTTACCAACTTATTAAATAAAAAAATAAATATGCAGTATTTGCAACATGTAACCTATAAAGCTAGAAAAGGAATAAAGGTAACAAAAGAGTGCATAACAAAGAATAAAGACCAAGGCACAAATCTGATGAAGTAATTTTTAAAAATATTTTTATTGATTTCAGAGAGGAAGGGACTCAACTGGGAATGTGCCCTGACCTGGAATCAAAACGTAACCTCCTCATTCAATCAATGAGTCACACCAGCTGGGCTGATGAAGTAATTTTTAATAAAATAAATAATAAATAGTATGAAAAGTAGAGGCATAAAACCTGAACAAATCAGTCATCATGAAAGAACTAGAAAGGGTGTTCAAAACTATGCACAACAATGGCAATAGCCCCAGGTGGTTTGGGAATTTAATTTTTAACCAAACATTCAAAACAGGGTTCAGAAGAATTTAAACAGTTCCAGTATCAAAATAAATATGCGGGCCATTTTACTTTATTTTATGCACTTGATAAAATCTTCATTAATAAAACTGGACAAAGAGTAAAAAGAAAGTTTATAGATGAAGCTCTACTACATTAATGTAGCAAACTGAAAAGTTAAACTTCTTAACATTCCTCTGCCTTATTAACTATCGCTGATAAGTAGCAAAATTATTAAGTCATATTCTAGTGTTAATACAAAATAACTTAGGAAAAATAAAATAAATCTCTTTACAAATGCAGATCTTGTGCTTGTTTCATTTTAGTTAAAAGAATAGTCATAGTTGGTAAGGCTGTGGTTAACACACAATAATGGCACAACCACTTATTACTAGAAGCCTCAATTTTGTATAGACTTCAAGCCTGCAATTCCACTTCCAGAAATTTACTCGATAATCCCAAATGTACACAAATATCAAGCTAAGAAGTGCCCATGAACATGGGCACAGTCCAGGGGCACAGGCTCTCGCACACACAAAACAAAACTGAAACCTAATCACAGGAATACAGACTGCTTCCCCTAGGCAAGTGCCATACCATCATATCAATAGAGCTCCTCTTTATAACTAAAAGAACAAATCTCAGACCTTATTTTTAAATATCTGTAAGGAAATTCCAAACAGCTTATGATAGTCTAACTTTGAGCTGAGTGAACATAAAAATCTTACACTAAAGATCTATTTACTTTAGTTTCCTATACCAGAATATATCTTGTCTGGCTTTCAATAAAAAAATTATAAGGCACACTAAAAGTAAAAATAAACATACAATGAAGAGATTGAAAAGACACAGTAAGACTTAGGAATGGCAACAATTTTAAAATTAAGACTGGGAATTCAATATGCTAAGAGCTCTAATGAAAAAAGCAAATAACCTGCAATTAAAGATGGGCAATGTAAGCACAGATGGAAACTCTTGAAAACAAATCAAAAGGAAATACAAGAAATTGAAAACAATAAAATAGAAATAAAGAATGCATTTGATATGCTTAACAATGTATAAATGATCAAGTAAAGACTATTACAAGGAACTGGCAATATTCTATTATATGATACCTGTATTACTTGTTAAGTGGTACAGTGTTATTTGAAAACAGACTTGGATTTCTTATAAATGTACACTGCAAACCCTATAGTAACCACTAAATGAAGTTTTTTTGTTTTTGTTTTTAAAGAGGTGGAACTATGGACTGAGGGAGGAAAAAAATGGATATAACATGATTGACTAAAATCAGAGAAGGCAGAAAATGAAAGACGAGGGTGGGGGAGAAAAGAAAAAAGGCAACTCAGAGAAAACAGCAATAAATGTGGCAGATATTAATCCAACTATGTCAGTATGACTTTTAAACGTTAATGGGCTAAAAACACCAATTAATAAGTAGAGACTGTCACAGCAGATAAACAAATAAGACCCAAGCATATACCGTCTGCAAGACACTTTAAATATAATACAGATTAAAGTACAGAGATGGGCGGGGGCAGTTAAACACTAATCAAAAGAAAGTTGAAGTAGTAATATATACTTTTAGATAGAGCAAATATCAGAGTGAGAAGTATTAAGATTAAAGAAGGCATTACATAATGATAAAGGAGTGAATTCAATTAAGTCAACAATTCTTAATGTGTGAGTGCCTAACAACTGCCTAACAACAAAAGATCAAAGTACATGAAACAAAAATTGATACGAATGCAAGAAGAAATTGAGGAATCCACTTTGTATTTGGAAGACATCAATATCCCTCGAACAGTAATTGACAGAAAATCACTAAGGACATACTTGAATTGGACAGGACTACCAGACAAAAGGACCTAATTGACATATAAAGAATACTGCATCCAAGAAGAACAGAATGCATATTCTCCTCAAACTGACATGGCACATTCACCTAGATAGACCACAGTCTGGGGGAAAAAACAAAAACAAAAACAAAAAATTCCCAAACACCTTATATTTGAAAAAAAGAAAGAAAGAAAGAAATTATTTAAAGTATGCTCTAACACCATGATAGAATTAAGGTAGAAATAAACAGAAAAATAGCTAGTAAATCCCCCAATACAGAGCTTAAACAACACACTTCTATAAAACACATGGATCAAATAAGAGAAATTAAGAAAAAGAATTGTAAATAAAAATTAAAACAGAAGTTATGAAATGTATGACATGTAGCAAAAGCAGTCCTTAAGAGCAGTGGTTCTCAACCTTCTGGCCCTTTAAATACAGTTCCTCATGTTGTGACTCAAACATAAAATTATTTTCGTTGCTACTTCATAACTGTAATGTTGCTACTGTTATGAATCGTAATGTAAATATCTGATATGCAGGATGGTCTTAGGCAACCCCTGTGAAAGGGTCATTCGACCGTCAAAGGGGTCGCCATTCACAGGTTGGGAACCGCTGCCTTAGAGGGAAATTTATAGTGCTGAATGCATATATGAGAACAGCAAAGAAGACCTAAAATCAATAACCTAAGTTTCCACCTTAATCAGAAAAAGAAAAGCAAAATAAACCCAAAGTAAGAATAACAAAAAATTAGAGAACAGGCCAATGAAATTGAAAGCAAGAACTCAAACACAAAAAGAAATCATGAAAAACTCATTCAGCCTAAAATGAAAACTGATAAAGCTAAATACATAAATGAATAAAACTGACAAACCTCTAGCCAGGTTTAAACAAAACAATAAAAAAGAGCAGGCACAAATGATTAATATCAGACATGATGAATATCAGAAATTAAAGGAGGACCATCACTACTGATCCCACAGACATTAAAAGAAAAGCTATTACCCTTTCAACTTTAACTTTGCCAAGACTGTCATCAACTTTTTGGTCAAAACTTCATACTGATTATCCATCATGGAAGTAGCAAACTACTAAAATTATGTTGTTTTTATTGGAGGTGGGAAAGAGATTGGGAGACTTTTGTGAGATTAAGGGGAAAAAGAATTTAGGAAAAACTAGCAACCCCAACACATGCTTGTTTGAATATAGGCATGTAGGGCATGATTTGGGAGTGAAAAGGGGGAGTAAAACTAAAAGAAAAGAATTGGGGAACAATTGTCGATTTCAGATTTCATCTACTTTCTTCTAGTTTACAATCTCAGCTTGTATTATTTTCCCATTTAAGCACTTAGTAAAATGTGCAAAGCTATTCAGTCCCATCAGCAAATCCTGTCCAAAAAGAAGAAACATATAACAGCATGGTCACTTAACAACCAGTGTTTTAATTTGGATAGAGTTCATTGACAAAGCCATTTCCAAAAGACCTGCAGCACTAAAATAGTTAAAATTAAACCAAGGCCTTTATTCCATTCCATCAAAAGTCAAGAGGCTCTATTGAGGGCAATACAGAAGAACTCTACACTAGGGGATATCAGGCTCAGTAGAAGGTAAGGGCATTACAGATGAAAAAACTGAATATTGATATTCCTGAGCTCTCTGCTTCCACTTGCTTTGCCAAGCATTGACAATCAGGCTTACAGCTTGGAGCAGGATTTGTTGTGGGAGGCTGTCCAGTGAATTGACGAACGGTCAATAGCACCTGCAGCTTCCATCTACTGGTTTTTAGTAACAACCACATCCTAGAACCAGTGACTTAGAGGCACGAGAGTGAAAAATCCTTTGCATTGAACTCTTGTTAGCCCAATAGAAAAGGTTTCCAAATACCTAAGAAATGCACATTAGGGGTTTTCCCTCTAATATGTGCCCCAGCCAAATTTTTCCTCAGTGAGAACCATCAATAGCTAGCAAGTCCCAGCCAAGTTCATAAAGACCTGAGTTAACTTTCTACTGACCCTTACAAAATTTGAACACACAATCAAGGATCATGAGAGAGCTAAGGAAAACGTCTAAAATGAAAGAAACCAAAACATACAAAGAGAATACCTTAGATAAAGCAAAGAAAAATAAATTTCAAAAAAAACTTTAATTAAGTCCATAAAAAGAAAAGAAAAACACAAAACACAAAGAAAAACCAACCACTGGGATTCTGTGAAAAAAAATACAGAGATCAAAAAAGCTATTGTAAACAAAAGAGTATGAGAACTGAAATGAAAATCTTTAAACATTTAAAAAATCAAGTAAATTTCCCAGAAAGTGTAAAGCATAGAATTGAAAAACATAAAAAAGGGGAGAAATAAAACAGGTCCAGGAGGGCAATGTCTGATTGCACTTCCAGAACAAAATACACAGAAGCAAGGAAATTACGCAAAAAGTATCAGAAGTTTCTCAGAGCTGAAGGATATAAGTTACCAAATGGAAAGGTCCCATGGAACGCACAAAAAAGTGCACTTATTTTACAACTATGACATTTTAGAATACTGGGTACAACGAAGAGAAAATTCTATAAGCTTTAAACAAAAAGGCTGCAGAAGCTTTCATGGGGAGAGAAAGGTGAAATGCAAAGTGTTGAAAATTAGAATAGTTTCAGATTTTATATAAGACACTAAGAATTCCTTCACAATTCTTAAGAAAAACATTCCCAAGTTAGAATTCTATACCCAGACTACAGTCATATAAAGTAGTAGATATTTACAGGAACATAATGCCTCAAAACATTAGCCTTTCAGATAGCTACTGGAGACCATGACCAAACAAAAAGAAGGAGCATACAAGACAAAGAATTACATGGGATACAAACAACAGATGATCCATCATAGAATAGAGGCTTCACGAAGGACAACCTTATTAATAAGCAACTGGCTTAATCTGGAAGCAGAATGTTCCAGGAGAAATTTCTCAATTATGGTAAACCTGATAAAAATAATCAATACTTCTGAACCTAACTATCCGTTAGTTTGGAAATGATTTAATAAATATTGAAAAACTGAAGTATCTGTAGAACAATAGGGGAGTGGTTGGGGTGTTTGTGGGGAAAAAGTCCAATTTATAGAAGTCAACAAATAATGAAAATGAAAAGAAAAAAATCAAGAGGTAGCAATATAAGATGTTATTTAGAAATATGGAAGTAAATAGCAAAAGAATGTGCCAAAAAAATTAAAAAGTGTTCCCCCCTAGAGATGGGAAATAGCCACCTTGTCCAATATTACACCCTTCAAGGCGCTTGAGCAAGGTGAGGGTATAAAGGCCCAAGCATTTTGGTCCACCATGGTGCCAACTCTGATGGGAAATATTATGGAGAAGAGAACTTGCAATAAATGAGTTGCCCTGCCTGTTGTGGCTCAGTTGGTTGGAGTACTATCCCGTATATGGAAAGATCATGGGTTCGATTCCCCGGTCAGGGCATATACTTAAGTTGTGTGTTCAGTCCCTGGTCCAGGTACACATGGGAATCAACTGCCGATGTTTCTTGCTCACAATGATGTTTTTCTCTCTCTAACCTCCTTTCTTGTTAAAATAAACATATCTTTGGGTAAGGATTAAAATATGTGTATATTTTAATTATATATATACATATATACACACATATATATTAAAATAGGTATGAGTTGTTTTTAATAATAAACGATGTAGAAGTAGTCAATACTTGAAGCTTATGTTCTTTTACATTTGAAACTGTTAACTTAAAAAAAACAAAACACCTGAAAATATTTTCATTAACTTGGCTACTTATACTGTAGAAGGTAATTCAATTTAAAAATTTTAAACTCATGTATGACTTAAGTTGAAACACAAAATTTTGGCCAGAACCGAAAAGATCTTGATATGAATTTCTAAATTTAAAAACAAAAGAGGATAAGGGTTTTCTTTATGGTAAAGGCAGATCGAATCAATCCTCCTGTCAAAGTCAAGAAAAACCTTCATAATAAAAATCAAAGAAATAAGGCAGCATGAAATATATGCCAAAACCTAGTAGAGGCTAAACTAGAGAAATAAACCACACACCCAATCACTTTTTCCTGAGGCCTTTTGCCAATCCAGAAAAAAAGGCTGAGAAATAAAAAGTAAGCCTGAGCTACTGGTGACTTTGATGAACATGGTAAAAAACAACAGCAACAACAGCAAAACCAAAACCAAAAAACAAAACAAAAGACTGAAGCAAAGAATCTACCAAACCTGGGGATTCAAATAAACCACCATGCAATTTGAGATCTCAAGGGCAGTGTCATCAGTATAGGAAGAACTGGATGTAAAACACAATTCATATGACTCAAAGTCCTGCTTATTTCATGTGTGTAACAGAAGAAATTCCAAATTTTGAAAATGAATTGATTTGGAACTGGTAGCATCCCTAAGCATCTTTCCTAGAAAAACATGCCTACTTGACAAAGATATTATTAGCCTAGTACTTACTCACTATTCCTGTAATTTTTCAAACAAAACCAGCACATAGGCACACAAGAAAAATCATAAACCAGCAAACACAAAATTCAGAAACTGTAATTATCAGTCACAGACAAAAGAAACTATGAATGCTATGCCACTATAGCGACAACTTTTAATTCGTAATTTAAAATTTGTAACTTTTACCAAGTAGCCAGAAACACTAAAAATGAACATAGGGAGCTAGCCGATTTGGCTCAGTGGATAGAATGTCGGCCTGCAGAACAAAGGGTCCCGGGTTCGATTCCATTCAAGACCATGTGCCTAAGTTGCAGGCTACTCCTTGGTCAGGGCCTGTGCAAGAGGCAACCAATCAATGTGTGTCTCTCAGATCGATGTTTTTCTCTGTCTTTCCCCTCTTCCACGTTCTCTAAAAAAAAAAAAAAAATCAATGTAAAAATATCCTTGGGTGAGGATTAAAAGAAAATACAACAACAATAAGGACCTATGAACCATAAGGTCGCAGTTTGATTCCTGGTCAGGTTACATGCAGGGGTTGTGGGCTCCATCCACAGTAGGGGGTGTGCAGGAGGCAGCCGATAAATGATTCTTTCTCATCATTGATGTTTCTCTCTCTCCCTCTCTGAAATCAACAAAAATATATTTTTAAAAAAATGAATATAGGTATATTTCTTTAAATTCTGATCCACAGAATTAAGAATCCCAGTGAACCCCAAACAGGAAAACCTCATGAAGAAATAGCAGGAAATCTAAGATAAAAGAAACATTTTTAAAAAGCAGATTTCTTAAATGCTAAAAACAAACAAACAAAAAAAACCCCCTAACTGGTTTGGCTCAGCAGATAGAGTGTTGGCCTGCAGACTCAAGGGTCCCAGGTTCGATTCAGGTCAAGGGCATGTACCTTGCTTGCGGGCACATCTCCCGTGGGAAGTGTGCAGGAGGCAGCTGATCGATGATTGATGTTTCTGACTCTCTATCCCTCTCTCTTCCTCTCTGCAAAAAATCAATAAGATATATTTTTAAAACACTGTTAAAAAAAAAAAGCAGATTTCTTTCAAAGCAGCAAGAGTTAGATTGACAGCTGACTTCCAAAGTCAGTAATGGAAGTCAAACAGCAGTGGAATATTACCTTTGTGGTGGTGAAAAACAACCGTAATCCTACAATTTAATATACCCCAAAACATTCTTCAGGATTGAAGGTGAAACAAAGACAGTGCAAGATAAACAAAAAATTAAGAGCATTGGCCATGAACACATCTGTATCTAAATAATATGCTAAAAAAAAAAAACAAAAAAGAAAAGGATCTCCGAGGAAAATTCAGAGACATTAGAAGAAATAAAGAACACTGAAAGTATATAAATATGTAAGTCAACAATGATGATAGAGAACTGTGCTGTCCAAACGGAAACATAGTACCTATATCAGTGGTTCTTAACCTTCCTAATGCCGCTACCCTTTAATACAGTTCTTCATTTTTTTTTTTGTGCTGACCCCCAACCATAAAATTATTTTCATTGCTACTTCATAACTGTAATTTTGCTACTGTTATGAATTATAATGTAAATATCCGATATGCAGGATGTATTTTCATTGTTACAAACTGAACATAATTAAAGCATAGTGATTCATCACAAAAACAATATGTAACTATATAAGTGTTTTCCGATGGTCTTAGGCAATCCCTGTGAAAGGGTCGTTCGACCCCCAAAGGGGTCGCGAATCACAGGTTAAGAACTGCTGACCTATATGTTCTTTAAACTTTTCTAGTGTCCAAATAAAGAGGGAATATGCTAATTGACCCTCACACCATTGCAAAGATGGTGGCTCCCACAGCCAATAAGGAGAGAATATGCTAATTGACTGCCCCGCCCTCAAAGATGGCGGTGCCCAGTCCCCTCAGCCCTGCTGGGGTGGCAGGTGCACAGCAAGGCAGGACCCGCTCCCAGGCGGGCCTAGCCACTCTGCATGCCTGCCTCTGGAGACCCCCAGTCCCCTTAGCCCCCCAGGGCCAGGACAAGGCGCAGGCAAGCCTTGGACGGTGGCTACTCTGCCACCCAGGGCCGCCCAAGGCTCACGTAACCAGGGCCAGCTGAGGCTTGCGCTGCCAGCAGTGGTAGCAGCGGAGGTGTGATGGGGCATTGCCTTCCCCTAATCTCAGGGTAGCCTCCCACCCCTGAGGATTCCTGAACTGTGAGAGGGGGCAGGATGGGCTGAGGGACCCGCCTTCAGTGCATGAATTTTCATGTACCAAGCCTCTAATTTAAAAAATAAAAAAGGTGAAATTAACTTATTAAAATTTCAACATGTAATATATTAAGAAGCTGAATTTACACTGTTTTTACACTTAGCATTAGAAATCTGGGGTTTATCTGACATTCACAGAACATAACAATTCGGTTGGTAAATTGCTTTTAACCTAATAAATAAGCTGTGCAAAATACTTAAAGATTATTCACATAACCAATTTATATTTTTGAAAAACAAAATGTTTAGCCTCATTAATAACCAGGGAACTGCAAATTAAAGCAATAATGTAAAGCTACGTCCATCAGTTTGGCAAAAATCAAAAAATACCAACTGCTGGCAGGATGGTTGAGAAAAAGTATCTATTGTATACTGCTGATGGGAGCATAAATTAATATATCACTTTGGAAAAATTGGGCATACACAAAATTGTATGCTATATGCATAAAAATCCATAACAGCACTGCCCATAATTGTTAAAAACTAGACACAATCCAAATGTCCATTAATATTAGATTACCTAATTGTGGCTTATTCATAAAAAGACCACACTAGTTCTGACCCATGTTGCAAAGTGGTTAGAGCAGGGTTTCAGGTTCCATCCAGCCTGGTCAGGGCACGTGCTGGGGGAGACAACCTATGTCTGTCTGTCTGTCTGTCTCTCTTCTTCCTCTCTCTCCCTTTCTTCCACCCTTCCCCTAGCTCTAAAAAAAAGAAAAAAAATTAAAATTAAAAAAATAATAATCAATGTAAAAAATATCCTCTGGTGAGGATTAAAAGAAATACTACAGTATACTTTTACTGTAGACTATAGACATTACTATACAGCAATGAAAAAATACATACTAAAGCTAAATGTACTAACATAGTTATATATTAATAACATGAGAGAAAATAACATATATATAAAACCCTAATATGCAAATAGACCGAAAGGCAGAACAACCGAACAACTGGTCGCTATGACGTGCACTGACCACCAGGGGGCATGTGTGGAACATGGTGGGCGTTGCCAGCAGGCGGCAGAGTGTGGAACATGGCAGGCATGAGCTGCGGCGAGATGGTGGAGCCAGTGAGTGGGGGTGCCTGGCCAAGGCGGGGTGCCAATCGCTGTCATCAGGGCAAGCCTCTGGTGGTTACTGAAAATTCTTTGCTCCTGCACACTGCGGTCCCACTGGGCACTCATACCCGCTGCTGGCGCTGGAGCTGCCACTTGCACCCACAGCTGGCGCTGGCCCCGATTGCCCCTCAGGGCTTCTCCACATCCCCTGCTCCTGAGAGGCAACTGGAGCCGGTAGCTGCCTCTTGCACCCGCTGCCGGCGCTGGCCCCACTCGCATCCGCTGCTGGCTCCTGGCTCTGGTACCAATTGCTAGGCACTGTCAGCGGGTGAGAGCGGAAGCTGTTGGCCCCTGATCATCCCTGAGGGCTTTTCCACCTCCCCCTGCTCCTGAGGGGCGATCGGGGCAGCAGCTGCCACTCACACCCACTGACAGTACCAGCTTTGCTTGCACCTGCTATTGGCGCCAGCCCCAACAGCTCCATGTGCTGTTAGTGGGTGCGAGCAGAGCCGGCACCATCAGCACGTGGGAGCAGCACCGGCTGTAGGCAGACAGGGGACGGGGAGACATGGCAGAAGGGGCCGGGGGGGAGGGGCGCAGAGGATGGGCTGAGACCCACCCCTGTGCCCACTGCAGCCTCAAGGCCCACAATTCCTTTCAAGGTGCACAAATTAGTGCACTGGGCCCCTCATACATAATATGTAACTCATTTACATATAGGTAAATACAGGCAAAACTGACCTATATTATTTTAGGAATGCTGGCATAGCTAGTTAAAAAAATAGTTGAAATAAAAGTAAGACATAATTCCCATAAAATCCAAATAGTATTAACATTGAGAGTGGTGAGGAGGGAGGAATGATCAGGAATAGATGGGGGTAGGAACATGTCTCCAGGGCCAACAATGTTCTAGTTGACTTTGGTAATGATTACAGAGTGTTCACTGCATTCATTAGACTGCATATCTATAATTGGTTCATTTTTTGTATATTCTACCACACAAAAGACTTTAAAATTGTTACCTAAGGCACTATAATTGCTTTGCAAAGTATTTTTCTGTTAAAAAGTGACAAACATCTGGTTTTACTATATAAAAAATTTTAAGGTACAAGACTAGTTTTTATTTCATTTGACAAGATTACAGCACACAGCACACAGAAAGTAGCAAGCACTAGGGTTACGAGCCAGCTTCAGATACCCCACCGCTAGTTGGCGCAGCGAATGTCACAGTGAACGCCACATCAGCCCAGCATCACGTGTCTCACTCGTTCACTTTTTCATTTGACATACGAGTAATTTGAGTTACGAGCGCCGTCACTGAACGAATTAAACTCGTAAGTCAAGGCCCCACTGTATGAGAAACTTTAGATTCTTGGTCTTAATAGAAACCATAGGTGGGTGATAATCTTTCAAAGTACCTTTACAAAACACGCCAACTGAAAGACTAAAATGATTTAAGTTGTATAAAGAGAGTATGAAAAAGAAACAGTGCTGTTTTATTTTAAAAAGCTTTACTAAGCCCTAACTGGTTTGGCTCGGTGGATAGAGCATCGGCCTATGGACTGAAATCAGGTCCCAGGTTCGATTCCGGTCAAGGGCATGTACCTTGGTTTCTGGCACATCCCCAGTAGGAAGTGTTGCAGGAGGCAGCTGATAGATGTTTCTCTCTCATGGATGTTTCTAACTCTCTATCCCTCTCTCTTCCTCTCTGTAAAAAATCAATAAAATATATATTTTTAAAAAAGCTTTACTAATGTAAATTCATGAATCCTTTCTTAAATATTTTGGAGTTAATTCTGATCTTATGAGGGAAACATTATTTCCAGCAAAAATAGATAGCATTTAATTGAGAAACCAAAGGCTCTAAATCCGAGGCTAGTAACAAAACCACCACAAAAACCCTTAAGATACCCATTGAAAAATCTCTCATCTACACCGCAGAAGGTGAAAACTGAGATATGTCCCTTCTCTAACGACAGCAACACCCAATATCAAGGACTACACCATCCACCACCCCTTCCTGAGAACAGGCACAGGCGTTGTTGCAGGAGCAACACTCGGAGAGAAATTCCACCACGGCTTCCCAGCCTGCTCGTCCTCCAAGCCCCTCCAGGATTCCACGTGGGTGGCGAAGTCAGGGCAGCATCGCTTCCGGCCCTAGAAGCTGCGGTCATTCATACAGGGAGCTTCCGTCCCCGCACAGGTTCCCTGCTCCAAGCTGAAGCAGTGGCCACCAGTCATCTGCAGAGGCTCCGAGTCCACTGCTCTCTTTACACCACCGAGTGCCATCGCCACCCCGCCACCGAGCCGGCCTCACTAGGACTCCCCGCCCCACCCGGGATCCGTCGGCAGGGAGGCAGGGAGGCAGGGAGGCCAGGGGGCCAGGAGCCCGCCTGCTTTCTGGCCTGCCCGGCCTACACAAACGAG
>NW_006283436.1:1524644-1538794 GCF_000327345.1 Myotis davidii
AGAGAAGGTGCAGTGGCTTGGAGGGTCGAGGGTGGTCCTGTGCCCTGGGAGGGTCCCGGCTCCATCCCCGTTTCCCTCTCTCTCTCTCTCCTCTCTCTCGCGTCCTCTCTCTAAAATCAATAATTAACATGTCGTCGGGTGAGCCCCCCCCGCCCTTTAGATCGCCTTTCACTGTTGGCGCCCCCACTAGGGGCCAGCCTCCCCCACGTTACCTCTCACAGAAAAGTCTGCCCTTACTAGGGCAGAGCGAGATGTAGCCACAGCGGGAACCGTTCCACAGGCTCGCCTCGCAGCTGGATCGGACCAGCTTCACCAGGTGCTGCTAAGGAGACACCGTTACTCCCGGCATGCCGCGCGCACGCGCCTCTCCCACCCCGCCCACCTCCCGCCCCAACACGTGACCTCCTTTGGCCTCCGCCACGCCCACTTCCGTTCCTCCACTTTCCCTTAGGAGGGAGGAGGGGGCGGAGGGTGTTACTGAGTAGCGACTTCCTCCTACTCCTCGGCCCCGCCCCTCTACCCCCTGCTACAATGTCTTCCGGGTCGCCAGAGCCTCATAGCCTTCTGGGAAACCGTCTCATTTCCTCCCCTCCCCCTCCTCCTGCCTTCAACCAACCAGCCTCCCATCAGTGAGGGACATGCGCAGTGAGTGCCTCCCGTCTCTTCTACCCGATCCCCCCCTCCCCCCCAAAGCAGAGAGACCCCAGCAGCAGCAGCAGCTGATGATGAAGAGAGAGGCAGTGGCAGAGGGGGGGCACCTTTTATTTCTATTTTTAAAGGGACAGGACACTAATTTTACCCCACTTCAACCTTGAATTGAGGGGGGGTGGAGGGAAGACGGCTGAGTTCCTTCCCCCACCCTCCAGCCCTGAGACCTGAGAGGGGGATTGAGCCAGAGAGAGAAGGAGAAGGAGTTTCTTCTTCTTCGAAAACCCCCATCTACGACTCCTACCCCTTCACCCCTCCAGTAGCCTCCCTCCCGAGCCCCCTCCACCCTCCTCTTTGGCCGCGAGAGAGGAGAGAAAGAGACCAAAAGCCTCTTAGCAACACAGACCCTGCTCTGCTGCTGTTGCTGCTGCTGCTGCTGCTGCTACTGCTGCTGCTTGGCCCTGGCTGGAGACATCTCACTACACCCAGGAGCAGCCACTTCCCCAGCTCTCCGCCGCCGCCGCCGCCTCCTCCTCCTCCTCCACTCCCCCCTTTATTACCCTTTGTGTCATCCTCCACAGCTCCAGGGAAGGCACTCAAAAGTGGGGGGCAGGAAAGGTAAGTGTGTCTGTGGGGGCTTTATTGCCTTCCTCTGGCTCCGACTTTAACTCCGGGGCAACAGTAGCACCAAACCGTGTACGCAGTGTAGCTCCGGGGTGAGGAGGGGGTGGTGCTGGTGGGGGGGGCGGCGTAGGAGGGGTCGGAGTGGGGAGGGGTGTGCGAGGAGGGTGCCCATCCTGTCAGAGGAGGAAGGGCACTTTTGTGAATATTTGCTGTTGTCAAAAGTGGTTTCTCTCCTCCAGCTCACATCCGATTGTGTGTTGCCCCAGTGGGGGAGAATACAAAAACAACCCCCTCCTTCTCCCGGGGAGGCGCCAGGGAAAGGGACAGAAAGAGGCACACTTTCTGGGTGTCACTTTGCAGAATTCGTGTGGAGGGCTGTGCTCCTGCTTCCCCGGGAGAAGCCCCGCTGCGTTTGTTTCCGAGTGGGAAAATGTCGGGGTCTGGATTGTGTTGCAACTGCTGGTCCATGAGTGGACTTGAGTGTTTTCCCCTGCGTGGTTCTGTATGTGATTTGGGTATGGACTTCAGTGTTGGAGCAGACTTGTTTGGTTTTTGCTTTCTGGGTTACATTTTTTTCATTTTGTCCGACATGCCGAGGAAATTTCAGATTTTTAGTTGATAGAGGCCTTTGGTTAGGTTTTGACTTGTATTATTGCTTTTGGGGGGGTGGCTAAGTGTTTGTTTCATGTATCAGCATATAAAGTTCAAAGCTTAAAATGCTTGAAGTTTAAATACCACTGGTCTGGTCTTTCCCCACATAAGATGAGAATGTAAGCTATTTCATAATTAATCTGGGTATTTTTTTCAGTCGTTGTAACTTGTATGAACAAGTAATCCCCATTGAAAACTTTATGTTGTTCTGGCTTCATGGAAGGCCAAGCCCCTCCATCAATAGTTTGCTGGATTGGTACCACTTTCGGTTTTAACTGAATTATTTATTTACTGTTGTAAATTGAGACGAGTTTTTCCCCTCTTGGGGTACTGAACCAAAATGCTCACTATGTCTGAAGGGAGGCAGATTTCTAAAATATGTATTCATGACTCAAAAGAAATCATGAAGTTGTAGTTAGTATATTCATTGTAGTTAGATATACATCGAAAGATGAAACTAGATTTAGGCTTACAGAGTAACAATCTTGATAGAAATCACTATTCTTACATGGTTTTTACACGGTATGTTCTTATGAATGGCTTTCAAAATCAGTGCTGCATTTTATTTCACAAATGCTAGGAAGTATGTTTATGATGTAGGCCTTTTATTAGGTCTTACATTGGAGAATGGTATTTTGTTTCATACATACATTTCTTTATGCTTTCCTTGAAGATGGATGCAACACATATTCTCTCTCTCTTTCTCTCTCTTCCTGTCTCTCTCTCACACCCTTTTTTGTTACTGTATTGGTATCTCTGATCCCATAATTTATGTCAGCAAAAAATATTTTTCTGTAAAGCAGCAATTTTGTGATCAGACTGGCAATATGAAAATAGCAATTTGATCAATTAGAAAGGATTGAAGAAAAAAATCTACAAGGATGTTTGACATAAATATTTTAAAGACATGATAATACTTTTAATTTTTTATTATCTTGATGTTAAAGCCAAAACATAATGCTCTTATGTTTTAGTGACAGGAAAGCATTGCATATGTAGAAATTGGTTCTGTAAAATTTTATCAACTGTGTGCAAAGCAGGCATTTACACACAGGAAAAAAAAAAAGCTGTGCAGCAGTAAACAATATGGTCTTATTTCTCTCCTTTCTGTTATAAATTTGAACAGTTTCTTACCTTTCTCTGAGGTGTAAATCGTGCTCTTAAGCAGAAATCTGTGCCAAGTTCAAGTTTTTCTTTCAACATCAATACTATTCCATATCCACCTCGGTTTTCTTGTTCTCCCTTTAATACCTTAGTGCCTTAACATAAGAGATAGAAAGTAGAACTTAGTGAATAAATCAATTTTAAGTAAAGCAAATTATGTGGATAATTAGGGTGGTAGTTGCCCAGCTGTATGAAAAATGTACAGTCTTCAGCATAATACCTTTACTTATTTTGTTTCTGCTTTCCTTTGAAAACATTCCTTATTCTACCACCTCCTAGGGTTCCCCTATGTGTTTTGAAGATTCCAGACTTCCTCTGGGTTGGATAATTATTTACAATTAAAAAACCTTTTATTTTTTTATTTTGGCTTATTTTTTTTAAGTATTAAGATATAATTTAGGATTGTAATTTTCAGCAAGGTGATATTTCAGAGGTCAGTTTCTCTAGCTCTTCATTTTCCATATTGCTGAAGTTCAAGAGCTTGAGGAACTTGCTCAGGGTTCCAAGACCTTTTAGTGGGCGGAGCATGGACCAGAGAACCCAGGTCTCTTGACATTCACACTGATGTGCTACTTCATTTTCTAGTTGTTCAGTCGGTTAGAGGGTTAGAGCTTCATCCCAATACTGCAAGATTGTGGGTTGGATCCCTGGTGAGGGCACATACAATCGTCAACCAAAGAGTGCATAAATAAGTGGAACAACAAAATCGATATGTGTGTTTTTTCTCCATCTTTCTAAACTCCCTTCCTCTCTCTCAAAATCAACAAATAAAATTTAAACAAAGAAATTAGACTATAATCACAATTCTGTGTATAGCACTTAAGGGTTTTATATGGAGGCATATTCTTCTAAGAATATTAAAGTAAATAGCTTTAAAGTCATAAAGTCATAATTTTGTCCATTTATAATTTGTTGACTTTTTTAAATAGGTGGATTATTTCTATTTTGGGAATTATTTTCAGCTTCTCCTAGTGCTTATTTCCCCCTGCACTTCCAATTAATCAGTAAATATCATTCTTACTCTTAAAGACACACATATATAAGAAGAATGCATATTGTATTATAAATATTTGTTTGTGAGTCTTGGTCTATGAATTACTTAGAACTACAGATTTTTGACTTGTTAGCATTTATATCCCTGATAGCACGGTGTCTGGTGCACTATAGGCCTTACTGGTTCTTTGTCATAATTGATATTAGCGTTAGGCGTATTTGAATCTCTTTATTCCATATGTGGGATTCCTTTCCTTTCTCCTTTATCCTTTCCTCCTTGCTACAATTTCTTCAGCACCATGATTTTTTTTTTTTTTTTTTTTTTTGGTAATCTTTACTGTGGCTCTCACTTTATTCCAATGGCCAAGTTAAATCCTATTAACAATATAGTACTCATAATAAGTAAAAACATATCCCCCTAATTCTTTTACGGGACACAACTTGACAAAAGTAATTTATTTTAAATAAAGGATGATAAAAAATTCCAATGAAAAACATACTAGCAAATGTTGAGGATACACTTAAATTTCATTTCACTGAGTGACTGGTATAGTAGGTTGTCAGAGTGATTAGGTGGCTTTTACCAGCTCTTTAAAAACAACTGTTACTTAGGTGACATGTTTCCCTGACTTTTTTTTTTTTGGTCCTTACCCAGACAATTATCAACTTTCCAGTTTTCTATGGATATGAAGATTTACTGCTAGTCATCAGTGGGACCCAATGAAGTCAGCCAGAAAACCTATATCCAACCTATGTACCTTTGCAAACTTGTCTGGATTTTGAATGTATGTGCAGAACACATTGTACTTAGCGATTATTCATTAAACATCACTTGAGTGTCTACTGTCTGTCAGGCACTGTTCTAGGCATCTGAGAAATAAGGGTGGTCCCTACAGCTAATGTGAAGAGATATCATAATTGTATTCTAGAAGTGTATTGGTCATATCTTTACTTTGATGTTTCTACCTAAGTAAATTTTGTATTAACTTAAATGGATACTGTTAGGTGGAAAAATGCATGTTTAAGAAAGATATTGCTGTATTTTATTAAAATAGAAAAATATAAAGTAAAATTTTCCACTTAATACTGTATTCTGGGGATTTCTATTCTGTATATAATTCACTAATTTTAGATTATGAAAATAGTTTATGTGGTTACCATTGCTAGTATTTTATTGTTATATGCTTTAATTTGAAGATGACCAGCACTGTTCCTTGAAGTATCTCTTAATAAATTATTAACAAAAGATAAAACCAAACTTTCTCAACTTAAACTTTTTTTCTCAAAAGTAACTTTTTCCTTTTTATATCTCATATTAACAGGTTATCTTTGTCTTTCATGGTTACTTGGAAGACATTGTACTTTATCATTTTGAGCACTTAGTTATTTTCTATCATAGTTTAAGCTGACAGTATGACTTAATTATCATGGAGTAATTTTAGTATACACTATTTAGGAGTTTTGAAATTTTTAATGGGTACTAGATATGTTCCTCCAAGGTCCTCATAAGACACTTCCCAGTTCTTGTTCTAAATTAGTTGCAATTTTTAATCTTGGTTTTGTGATATTGTTTCTGTAACTTTAATAAAATGAGTTGGAAGTTTCTTAGCTTATTGGATGTTTCAAAAACAAAGAATACTGTCTTGGTTCCTGTCATGGCTTTCACATGTAATTTTAAAGTATATTAGAGAGAAAAAGATTTCATGAATTTCCTTTGCCCTCTTAAGTATAACTTTTAGAATAATACTGATTCACAATTTAAAAGAAGGAGGAATCCCCTGCTGATACAGTATCTTGTGAAGGTAAATAGACTCTAAGAATCAATTCTGATCTCTCTCACATTCATTCTTAATTTTCTATTTTAGTAATAATCATAGTTACCATTTATTATATAGGTCTAGTACTGTGATAAATTTACCAATCCCAGTCCTGGTGAACTTTGTAGCATTGTCCCCATGTTACAAACAAGGAAACCTACTCCTGACAAAACAGCATTGAGCATTTTATTAAATAGCAGCAAAATAGTTAGTAACAGCATATTCATGACACTTTCTAATCCAAAACAAAGTCACAATAAAGACTTTTTATCAGTCACTAAGTATTCTGGGAAACATTAGTAAAATCATGGCCCCAGTAGCTTATTGACTGAGTGATGGAAAACTTCTAAAAGTTTTCAAGGACAGAAAGACAGACAAAAAAAACTCAATCCTTTATAAGGAGCATAGATGCAGACCATTGTGCAACTTAAAATAAAATATGCATAAAGTCATTCTTCTCTTTGTAAGGCTAAAATGATACTTAGGCCTCCTACATATTAAACTTCCTTTATCTTGCATGGAATTACATTTACCACTTTCCTATGCTAAATTATTTGGAGGACCCAACAATTTGTGACCCAAAGAATATTTACAGGAAAATTTTTTGATATACCTCTGTTGATAGTGGGAAACCTAAACAAAGGAGAGTTTATATTGCCTAGTGCTTTGGTGTATATACATGTTTCTTCTGGACCCTCTATCTTGCAATATTTTCATAATTAATAAAATTAATAGGATTAAGTTTAGTGTCTTCTTGCCTACTGCTTCAAGTCTGAAATATTTTTAGTATTAGAATGGACAATTTGTTGGATTCTTAAAATGTCATTATTATGATACACTTCTTTAAAGCAGCACTTCATTAAAATACTTTTTGACCCAGTTGACCAGAGTTGATTTTTTACATCTTGCTTTTAGGAAAAAAGAGTAATTTTTTAAAAATTCTGTTTTATTAATCAAGTAACTTTCATATCCATCCTAAATAAATATACATTTATCTTACATACTTAACATTGACTCTGTTATCCTATAAGTGTGATGCCAATGCATTAGGAACCATGGGGTTTGGAAATATTTTTAAATGCTAAAGAACTATTCTATGTCATCTACTATACTTCAGAAAAGAAAGTTTATAACAAATGGTTTCTTGCTTTTAAGAACAATCTGAGTAATTGATGAGATAGAATAAGTTTATGGTCCCAAATAATTTCCTTAGATAATCTAAAGGTAATTTCAGTTAAAAGTAAAGATTCTAATTCGTCAGCATTTCTGTTTGAAGTATTCTATGTTATGTAAGGTTTCAGAAATTAGAAAGACTCAGTATAACTCTTCAAAGAAACAAGGTGAGAACCAGGCTTAACATATATTAAGGTATATCTTCTAATATAGCTGGACATAATGGAAAAGAAAATCACTAATGATACCCATACCTGTTGAAAAGCATATACTTCATTCAGAGTTGGATGTGACTAATTCTGATTTGAGTCCTTATTTTAGCTGATCTATATAACCTTTTCTTAGAGAACTTGTAATTAAATTCTATATCATTGAGTAATTTGTTAGGATGTATTGTTTTAAAGGTCAAAAATGAGTTACATAAATTAGTTGCCAACCTTGTAAGGGCGAAAAATCTTTGGACATGCATGTTTCACTGAGTTCTTTGCCAACCAACCAAGATTCCATCATTGAGAGGAAAAATTTCTGTGTGTTGCTAGGGTTATAACTTACATTCTTGTGCTGCCTTTTCTTTTCTTAATTTAATGACTATATATCAGAAGTTAGAAGCAGACCTAAGTTGTTTCTTAAGATTGACCAAGTGCTAAATTATATCTAGATTTAATCTTGTGTTCAAAGCTATTGTTTTTTATATACAACTTAAATCCAGAAGCTGACTTAATCTGTTGAGCGTTAATTAACTTAATACATATATTCTTAATGTTACTAGTCCCTAAAAATAATAATCTAGGCTTTATATACATACACTTGCTGATGCTTCTGGAAGGAATTATTCTTGATTCAACAAAAGAAAAGTATTGATTTTTAAATAGCTTCCTTGGGATATAATGATCTAAAAAGCAGCTGCTATGTAAGAGAAAAAAGGGTTTAGTTGGAAAATTAAATATAAAGTTTATCATTAATGCATATTAAGCAATATCAAAATATTTAAAAGTCAAATACAAGTTCCAGTAATGACAGAAATTTAGAGCCTGTTTTTGTTCTTTTTTTACCATTATTCCAAAATCACTTTCCTTAGACATTTGTCACACAGGAGTTTATGCTGAAGGATTTCTTGGCCATTTTAGAGACTGTAATCTAGTTAAAAGGTTTGTTTATGCTTCCCATCTCTGTTCTGCTGATGGTATTAGAATGCTGGCCAGAGCCAGACATCTAACTGTTTATAACATTGAAACTTCAATTAAAGCTACAGTGTTCAGTTCACTAGATATCAGAAGACTCATACGAGCTACAATATCACCAGTAATGCTGGCTTTCCATATCATGCCACTCTTTATGAATACTTTTTTTTTTCCATTTAGGAGGTATTGACATTTAATTCTTTCATGGAAGTCTAAAAATGAAACTTACCTTCTATTAGAAATAGTACAGTATTTCCTAACTTCTTTGGATAATAAAACCTAACAGCTTATATTATTGCATATCTTATTTAAATGGTCCCAGTTTAGTATTTTCAGGATTAGTAAATTCTATAGTAGATGTTAGTTTGCTATTCACCTGATTTGACTTCTGTTTCTAGTTTGAAGAACATAGCAGAATGTTGCCTGTTAGAAAACAAAAGTGATAGTCACATTACTCCAGTGTTCTTATATATAGAGAGACTCATATAATATAGATTTTTAACTTAATCTTGCTTTTCTAACTGTTGCTCCTGTTGTCTGTGGTTTCTGTATTCTAATATGTGAGTAAACCGTTTTAAAAGTTTATTTTTCTTTTTACAGATGGTAAGAATTCTTTAAAAATATTTCTTCCTCGGCTTCTCTTGATTTTCCTCATCAGCTCCTCTTGCACAATTTACCTCAATGACTCAGAAAATGAATAGTGCACATATTTTTAAAATTTTTCTAATTAGTAGAGAAATTTGCTCTATTATATTGTTTTTCCTTTTATAAAAAATAAGTTTAGTTTTTATTAATTTTAGACCTTGATTTACTAAATATACATATGCATTCTTTATGTATACTACTATACATATATTTTTATTAGAATATGAGTTCATAGGGGGTTTAAACATTTTAAGAGATTTGAAAAATCATTGTAAATTGAATGAATACTTGCTAAAATCCTTTTCATTTTAATTAAGAAGAAACATTACAATGGAAAAATTTATAATATTCATTTTCGTAGTCACTGAAAGAAGTGCTCTGTTTACTTTGGAATGTTATAAAGATAGAAAATTAAGACATACTACCTATAGTATCTGAAGATGGGAATTGACAACCATCATGCAAAATTTAGATTTGCAGGCTAAAAGCATAGAAAGATTTCTAAGACAAGCTAACTTGTAAACAAGACAAAATAATATGCAGAGTATGATACCATTTATATATATATATAAGAAAACACATACAGATAACATACAAATGTTAAGAATTCTTTTAAAAATTTCTTAAATATGTATTTAAATATATAAATTTGCATATATAGTATAAACTTTGTTACATGTATATATATTTATGAAATAGAAATTGTATGAAATACAATAAGAAAAGGTCTGGACAATATGTACCAAATTATATCATTTTTTATAGAAAATACCTATGTGGAATGCTTAGAAAGTTGAATATTTTTTGTTTTGTGTACTTTAGCATTACTTGGATTTATTTTCATTTTTAACAGTAAGCTTATATTTATGTAGTAATTTTATAATGGAAAAATATACTTATGTAATAAAGAAATGAGAACTAGATTAACCTAAGAGAAATGTAGCCCTCACCCCTAATCATCACATGAATATATCCCTTGAATACCTTGAAGAGAATTGAATATTGGCTAACAATCATCATAGCTTGATACAGACTAAACACTGTTAGACTGATCAAATCTTCCTAACCAACAAGTTGAAAAACCTAGTCAATTGAGAGGAGAACAATGAATATAATCTATCTTGATTTTTAAATATTTTGCTTTGTTGCAAAATACATTTCTCACTATCCTGGGAAAGTGCAGCATGTCAGTCATAAAGTGGTAGACAGTAAGTCAGTTTCAGTCTGATATAAGATATAATATATAGGCCTAAGGTCGACTTTTATTATTTTAATCAGTGATCTAAATTATCATATGCTCATTCATAATACAGATGACATAGTTAACTTACCATTTTTATAATGTTTTCTATATCCAGGAACTGGTTTGAATAGTTGATAAAAACAAAGATAAAACAGAAGGTTTTAATATTTTCTTTAAAAAAAAAAAGACTAGATCATGATTTGAAAAGCACTGTAAAATGACATCAAACTGTGTATGTAAATATATAGAGTAAAGAAGCTATTAGAATTCTGTAAAGTTAATCATGCCAGCTTTCTGGGAGGACACAAGTTAATCATAGTTTGGGTTGAGAGTTTCTAGGTTGGCATGGATAAGAGTAACTCAAGTAAAGACAAAGCTTCCAATGGGATGAGGGGATGAGGGAAAGATGTTTACTAGTTTGACAGCTAGGATTAAAATTCAGCATCACCTGGTAAAATAGGAAAGTGGTTAGAAATGATATGCCTAGCCTTTATATTTTTAAAGCTTTATTTTCCAGAATGTGGGTCAGAAAAGAAATAGGAAAAAAACAAAACACTTGCATAAAAAATAAGGAAGTGAATAACTTTTTGCAATTATGACTGGAAAAATGTTGGAGTTCTAAAGAAGTTATTCTGAATGTGAGTTGGAAATTAAACATTGTAGTTAAAACAGGAAAATTTTATCAAAGGATACTGAGGTTTTCTTTTCATAATTGAAATTCATATTCAGGTCAGTTCCTAGGATCAGTAGTAAATAGTACATAATTAAATATTATAAACTTTATATATAAATAAATTTAAAGATATAATAGCTTATGTTTTCTCCATTTAATTTACATTTTAAATGCATCTAATTTATTTACAGCTGACCTGGTCATGTAAATTACCATTCCATCTATTCTACTATCAAGAATTGAACTGTTTTCCCTGAAAAGTAGCAAGTTTAAAGAGTTCTATGAAATGGCTCTGTACTTATTTTGCTTTTACCCAAAAAGTCATAGTGATTTAAAGGTACATAACTATGTAAGGGTCATTAACTTAGTATTTGTTCCCTATCTCTTTCTCTCTCTCTATCTCTAACTGGTGGTTTGTCAGTGCCTTTTTTTCAACAAATATATGTTGATGCCTATTATGTGCTCACTGAAATAGTGAGTAAACTAGACATGGGTCTTGTTGATCTTCTGAACTTACATCCTAAAGACAGAGAAGGGTATTAATCAAATAATCATATAAGTAAGTGCAAAATTGAAACATTTCAATTGCTGTAGAGAGGTCCATGGTATTTAATATGAGGGCTTTTAGAAGGATAATTTGACCAACTGCTGGGATTAGGGGCAGCTTTTTTTTTTTTTTTTTTAAGGGAGTGTTTAGTTAGCTGGAATATCTTGATGAATTAGAGATAACTTGATGAAGAGGGAGAAAATAGTATTCTCGAAGAAAAAAAACAGTGTTCAAAAAGGTCCTGAGTAGTGAGAGAGCATAGAACTGAACACCAAATAAGGTCAAAGTGACAGGCATTAAGAACTATAGATACTTGGTAAAAGGTGATCGGAAGTTATGTAGGTGCCAGACTGTAGGATGTTTGTAGGCTGAGGTGGTCTTTTTTTTTTTTTTTGGCCCCCTTATATTCTTTATGCTCAACACAGAAGCTTTCTACTACTTATAAAAGTTATACGAGTTCATTCTTATTTCAGTTTAAAATTCATAAAGCTTTTTTTTTTTATAGTATCATTGTTAGAGTGGTCAGGTCTCATAAAACCCCTTTAACACCAATAACAATGGAAAGTAGTGAATATAACATTGTCCCCTAACCTTAGCCAGGTTGAGGTTAGGAAAGGGGTGAAAATTGATGCTGCCTGTATTCAGGAGACTATCCTGGGTGTGACTGAGTAGTGAATAATGGAAAAAAAGAAAAAGCCCACAAGTATACTAGGCTAGTGCAGGAGATCGTACCTAGTGATTGTAAAGGGACATACCACGTTGGACAACTTGAGAAGACCCTCAGCTGCCACCTGGTTATGAAACTGTGATATCTGGCACAAACCAAGGCAGGGAAAGTAGAAGACATCACACAAATTGTATGTTCTAAATCTAGAGCATATTTGTTTCAATGTTATTAAAATATAAACATACTCTTAAGAAAAGTAGAATTGCTAAATGATGTAAATACAATGCCAACTTTGACTATTTTTAAAGTAATTCATACAGTCAGAAGTAATTATAAATTACTAAGTTACATTAACTATTTCAGACCTTGATGTTAATCTTGAAAATAATGATGTATCTCAAAAGACCAAGTTGAAGAAATTTAATTTTTAATTCTTATTATCCATTTAACATAACATTGTTAATAAAATATCTTTATTTCATGGTGATCTTTAAGTTTTAAACCTCTTTAAATACCAGTTTCTGTTTGTATTACATAATAAACAGTCTAATTAATAACTAGAGTTTTAAGAAATTTGCCAAACATTAAGAACATTGTCAAAAGTGTATTAAGACACTTGAATTTTATTAAGACCAAATATACAAAGATTTGTTAAATTGTAAGGAAGACATAAAATATATGCATTGGCTAGAGAGGGTGTATCACATTACTGTTGATTGAATTCTGTCAATATATCTAAATCACCTGATATTGAACTTAACTTTCTGATATATTTAGCTATAGCAGACCATGCTGTTAAAGCAAATTAATATCTAAAATTAAAAACTACAGAATTGAGTTTAGTGATTACTTTTTCACCTATTTGCTTTTTTACTTGTTTATAAAACATTCTAAATGATACAATACCATTAGTATTGATTTATTTTCTATGCAGTATCTTGCAGATCACTGATGATTCATAGACCATAAGTGTTTGAGAAGCTTATTAGTGTTGGAAAAGACAGTTTTCTAAATTTAATAACTCAAAGGGGTCACTGTACCTTGTGAACAGAAATGAAGATTCCCTTGGGAATTATTCAGGGATTGATGTGTTCCCTCGCCTTTATAACTTCTTACTTGTCTTTATATGAAAGTGTATTCCCATGATCCCTAGTTCTGTGCTAGGTTAACAGGTATGACCCCTTCTCCCTCACCCCCTATAAAGTTCCTTTATCAGATAAAGCTTAGAAAAAATGATTGTGATTAAAAAATACTAGAAAAGTTTTATTGCAACACTAATCACTACATTTATTGAGTGCTTACTTGGTACCACTCACTGTGCTAAGCATTTTTAAAACCTCTTAACCAGAAAAAACATTCTGAGAAACAAACTTCAGGAAGTTGGTTTGTTGTTGTTGTTGTTTGTCATATTACTTGACTGCTTATAAGCATGGAAAAGTGAGACAAATACAATTTGTTGTTGTTATAACCTTACAGCTTTGGGAAAGAAAGGTTATGAACTGTATTCTTAAAATTAAATACTTAATTTTATAGTATCTTTGTATTCTCTTTTAACCACATTGTTCACAGATGATCAGTGACAACCATTATACTCTTTTTATTAACTAGAGGCCAGGTGCACAAAAATTTGTGCACTTGGGGGGGTTCCTCAGCCTGGCCTATGCTCTCTTGCAGTCTGGGACCCCTCAGAGATGTCCACCTGCTGGCTTAGTCCTGCTCCCTGGGGGATTGGGCCTAAGCTGGCAGTCAGACATTCCTCTGGCAGCCTGGCAGCCCTTGGGGGATGTCCACTTGGCCACTTGCCAGCGGGGAGCAGACCTAAGCTGCAGTTGGACATCCTTAGCGCTGCTGAGGAGGCAGGAGAGGCTTCCGCCACCACCACTGTACTGGCAGCCATCAGCCTGGCTTGTGGCTGAGCAGAGCTCCCCGTGTGGGAGCGCACTGACCACCAGAGGGCAGCTCCTGCATTGAGCGTCTGCCCCCTGGTGGTCAGTGTGTGTCATAGTGACCAGTCATTCCCAGTCTTTCTGCTGTTAGGGTCAGTTTGCATATTACCATTTTATTATATAGGATAGAGGCCTGGTGCACGGGTGGGGGCCAGCTGGTTTGCCCTGAAAGGTGACC
>NW_006283436.1:1538974-1541897 GCF_000327345.1 Myotis davidii
TCATTCCCAGTCATTCTGATGTGATGGTGAATTTGCGTATTACCCTTTTATTATATAGAATAGAGGCCTGGTATATGGGTGGGAGCTGGCTGGTTGCCCTGAAGGGTGTCCTGGATCAGGGTGGGGGTCCTGCTGGAGTGCCTGGCCAGTCTGGGTGAGGGGCTGAGGGCCGTTTTCAGGCTGGCCAAGCCCCCCTGCGATGGAAGCTCCCAGCCTCTCCTTTTTTTCTTTTTCTTTTTTTCTGGGATTTATTTACCTTCTATAATTGAAACTTTGTAGCCTTGAGAGGAGCGCAGAGCTGACCAGCGCAGATGGGAGGGAAATCTCCTTCTTGCTCCAGCTCTGTGGCCACGGCCGGCCGAAAGCAGGTAACTGGGGTTTATTTACCTTCTATAATTGAAACTTTGTTGCTTTGAGTGGTGCTCAGAGCCCGACATGGCAAGCGGGAAGCTTGGCTTCCTCCATCATTGGGGCAACCAAGCCTCCTACTTGCTCCAGCTCCGTGGCGGCTGGCCACCATCTTGGTTGGGTTAATTTGTATAAAGTCACTGTGATTGGTGGGTAGGTGTGGCTTAAGGCATAGCAAAGGTACGGTCAGTTTGCATGTTTGTCTTTAATTCATGTAGATAGGGAACAGTCTTTAGAGTTTTAGAGACATTTCTGGGTTAGAACAATGTTTGTAAAGTAGTGTAGTGATATATTTCTTGCAGAATTGTGACTGTTTAATATAGAGTGCATATGAAGTTCTAGCATGTTGTGGACATTCATTAAACTTTGTTTCCTTTCCTTTTCCTTCTCTGCTTTTATTAGGAATAACCACATTTCAGGATCTTTGTGAAATTATATATGCACTAAATCTTTACTTTTTTTCAATTAAATTATCCCATTACCCCTAAAATTGTTTTAAAACTTTCCTTAAATTCTGTAGAATAGGACCAGATTTACTTCTTTTTTTTTTTTTTTGCTTTCCTGCACATTGCTAATAAAATGGGCACTTATAACTTTTGTGGAACTCATATATTAGAGAAATTTGAATAAATGGCCCTCCTTATTTGTGAATGTAAATATTCTACTTACAGCTTACAGTAGTGTGTTTGGTAATTCCTATTAAGTGAAATAATATGTAAATAGGTTTTCTTTCTTTTTATTAGTTTCCCCACATTAAACAGGGAATATTACAAAAGTTAAGAGCCTGGACTCCAGAGCCAGACTGTGTGAATTTATATTTTTAATATGGTTATCTTTTTAAAATTAAATGTATTGCAGTGACAATGATTAATAAAAGTATACAGGTGTCGCCCTGACCAGTTTGGCTCAATGGATAGAGCATTGGCCTACGGACTGAAGGGTCCCAGGTTCGATTCCAGTCAAGGGCATGTATCTTCATTGCGGGCATATCCCCAGTGGGGGGTGTGCTGGAGGCGGCTGATTGATGTTTCTCTCTCATTGATGTTTCTAGCTCTCTATCCTTCTCTCTTCCTCCCTGTAAAAATCAATAAAATATATTAAAAAACAAAGTATATAGGTGTCAAGTATACAATTTTATGATATAGACTGTCTGGATTTAAATACCTGTTTTATCACTTACTAGCTGTATGACTCTCTGTGCTTTAATTCCTCATTAGTGAAGTGGGTGTAATAATTGTACTCATCTCAGATTATTTTAATAAGATAAATATATTGCCTTTAAAAGTGCCTGGCATATCCAAAATGTCATAAAAGTGTTAATTGTTAATAGTGATTATATATATTATTTGCATATTAGTTTTCTTATGGAAAAAATAGTGATTATTATATTTTGGTAAGTACCTAACTTGGTAATTTTTTATTTGGAAGAATAAAATTTAGTTTAATATATAGTTTTTGTATGTAGCATTTTCTATTTGCCAAATTCTTTACATATTTTTTACTTCTTAATCATGCTCTTGAGTGGTAGTGGGAAAAACATTTCTATTGTTCCCCATAAAGAAACCGAGACATGAAGAATGCTCAGGACCCTTTAAAGCACTGCAGTAGAAAAGTCAGTGGAAAGACTAAAATAGAGTTTGAAATATTGCATGTGCCAGTATGTTGAGCCAAGCTATTTCTGCTCCTTATTAAGTATTCAAACAACAAACTTATTAGTTAGCAAAATAAGTGTTAAAAGTATATTATCCTGTTCTTCAAAACTCTCATTGGTTGTCTCCTTTGGATGTGTCCTCTAGTTACGATTGATTCATTGAAAGATTGTATGAAAAAAATATTGTTTTAAATAGGATTAGACTAATTAAAGTTTGGCCTAGCTATCCCTTAGGACATTTGAAGGTTGAGTATATTATCAACTGCTCCCTCCATGTTTGATGAACTAGATCAAAAACGCCTTCCCCATTTATTACTCTAGTACTGTATAATGTGGGTTCCATATGATTATTTATAATATGGGTTCAGTGTGATTTTTTGAGCCACCTTAGAAGCTTAATTATAATTCTTTTTTAAAAAAATCTTTATTGTTGAAAGTATTACATATGAACCCCCACCCCATTGACCTCTTCTAGCCCACCTCTACTCCCTGTCCCAGGCCTTCACCACCATATTGTCTGTGTCCATGTGTTATACTTCTACACTAATAAAAGATAAACATGCAAATTGACCATACCTTCACTATGCCTTAGGCCATGCTCACCAGCCAATCAGAGTGACTATATGCAAATTAACCCAACCAAGATGGCAGCCAGCAGTCACGGAGCTGGAGCAAGCAGGAGGCTTGGTTGCACCAGTTATGGAGGAAGTCAAACTTCCTGCCCTGCCCCGGCCGGCACTGAGCTCCACTCAAGGCTACAAAGATTCAATTATAGAAGGTAAATAAATCCCAGAATAAAAAAATAAAAGAAAAAAAGAGAGGCTGGGAGCTCCCATCTCCGGGGGCCTGGCCAGCCCGAAACCG
>NW_006283436.1:1542127-1562383 GCF_000327345.1 Myotis davidii
GAACGACCAGTCACTATGATTCGCACTGACCACCAGGGGGCAGACGCTCAATGCAGGAGCTGCCCCCTGGTGGTCAGTGTGCCAGAAGCTGGACTCACAGGCCTAAGCTGTCAGTTGGGCATCCCCCGAGGGCTCCCGGACTGCAAGAGGGATGTCTGACTGCCCACTTGGGCCCAATCCCCCAGGGAGTGGTCCTAAGCCAGCAGGTGGACATCCTCCGAGGGGTCCCAGACTGCAAGAGGGCATAGGCCGGGCTGATGGACTCCCCCGAGTGCACAAATTTTTGTGCACTGGGCCTCTAGTCTATAATAATAAAAGTGTAATATGCAAACCGACTGAACGGCAGAACAGCGGAATGACCATCCGACGAACACGCTATGACACCCACTGGCGCCAGGCCAGCCAAGGCGGGTGAGATGCAATTGGTCGGGGGCTTGGCCATCGCCCCATGATTGCCCTGCAGTGGGAAGCCTATGCCACCGGCTGGAGGGGCAATTGATCAGTCAAGGGCGTCCACAATCACCCCAAACAGGGAGGCCAAGGACATGGTCAGCAGAGCAATTGATCAATCAGGGGGTTCCATGATTTCCCCAAAGAGGGAGGCCCTGGCCACCGACTGGTGGGTTACAGTGGGTGGGCGGGCTCTCCCTCTGCGGGGGGGTGGGGGGATCTATTGCAGAGCCCTGGTTGGGTGGGCAGGGCCTACCTCTTTGGGCAGTTGATGGCAGAGCTCCATGATTGATGGCCCCAAATAAGGAGGCTCAGGCTACCCGGTTGCGGTGCTCCGGCGGGTGGGCAAGGCCTCTCTCTGTGAGGGCAATCAATTGCGGAGCCCTGGCCAGGTAGGCAGGGCCTACCTCTTTGGTGCGAATGATGGTGGGGCTTCTGAACTGTGATAAGGCACAGGCTGAGCTGAACACTTCCTCTCCCCCCCACCCCGAGTGCACGAATTTCGTGCACCAGGCCTCTAGAATTTTTATAAAGACATATTAGAGAAATTTACTGTTTGTTGCAAATATTTCATAGTGTCTATAATTCATCAATGTAAGCATATGATGAACAATTTGGTTGAGCTTTGAAAATAAAAATGATGACAGACTCCCAGAGAACCATTTCTGTAAGAGAAAATTAGTTTTTTAAACATATTAATAATAGCAGGAGAGTCTCTAATTTCAAATTTATAATTATTGTTCATAGTTGCTTAGGTAGAATTTTTATGTAAAATACTTTTTATGAATTTTTGTTTTAAAAATAACAATACTTAAAATTTAGTATTCCAGTCTATAATTTGTAAAAATTTGTGGGGGTTTTCTCATAAATATCATTTTTTATTATAGAAAACTAAACAAAGATAATTCTATATGTGTTTCAAATAGCAAGATGTTGACTCAAAGACACAGTGCCTTTGGTATTTTCCACATGAAATAATGTTTAAGTTTTGTAAATAAGTTTTACAAAATGTTTTTTCTCTCCTTTTTTGGTTTGTTTTGTTATTTTCATATATTCTGCTAAATAGGAGCATTGACTCGGAACCTAATCACCTAATAACACAGTTTAAAATTCAGATTATTTTGTTAATCCTGATGTGATTAAACCACTTTAAAATTTTGCTAAAAATAATCAAGTTACATTTAAGTAGTCTTTTTTTAAAAAAAATTATAGTTCATGAAAACAATTATTCTCTTTAAATGAGACTGTTGTGGACATTTTAGAATAATATTAAGGCTAACTTCAGCTGCTTAGTGACAGCAAATCCTGATTCAAGGGAGTACTAATATTTTCATAAGCAGTCTATTTCTCAAAGAGGAAGAAAACACATTTTGTGTATGTATTCATATTATATGTGCATTTAGGTAAAAGGACTAGAGATGCAGTCTCAGGTTTTTCGTAGTGAAATAGAGAATTATAATAATTATTCATTCAGTTACTTATTCTATAAGTATTAACTACTTGCTATGAGCTTGATATTCAGCTGTAATTATGATGGGCAGGGACCATGGAGCTTAAGGAGTGATAGACATTACAAAGAATAAACAGTTCTTTCAGGTACTTAGAGAATGGAGATGTGAATTGGAAGGCAGTTATTTCTAGGTGATAATAGTTAAAGGCATGTATTTTCAACCTCTCAGTTTTATTGATGAAGGATAGAGACCCAGAAATGGTAAATTGTTTATTCAAGGTCATATAGCAAGTGATATATTTAGAACCTAGGTCCCTGCCTCCTATTCTGCTTAGATTTGCCATTTGCTTAAAACAGGAAGCTGAAAGTTAAGAAAGTAAGGAAAGTTACTGGGAAAGTTGGACCAGCCACTTTGGACTTGAATATAGTTAATATAATATGAGAAATTATATTTGGAAACTTATTTCTATTTGAATTTTTGTAAAATTATCTTGGTTCTCTTAACATTTACTAAATAGTCTTTCAGAGTTTTGCTAAATCCATATTTGTACAAAAAATTTAAGGTAGCTCTGTGCCCCTGGGAGTCATGTAATTTGGTGCCATGGTTTCTGAAGCTCTTATCTACTATAACTTCTCAGTGGTATTTTTTTTTCTCAGTAAAGAAAGTTGTTTCCTTTAACTATCTTGAATTTACTAAGCTACCTGTTGCAGGAAAGAAAGTAAAACAGGATGGTAGAAGGTTAAAGACACAGTTTTCCCTGGGATCATTTTGACCTAACATGGGTTTGACATCCTGTTGCTATATACTAATCCTGGATGTATCTGATAAGAAAATACCATTGTAAATTATAAATGGTATTCCAATCACATGAGGTTCTTACTAAACTAATAGATAGATATATGGATATGTAAGAAAGTTACATTATTTCTATTTCCATTATAATTTTTGTAGTTGATACTCAGTGTTATTGTTTGCATTCCTTTAGAATAACAGAGTTTGAATTTTTATTTTTTAAGGCTATTAAATAGAAAAACCATATATGCATCCTAGTAACTTAGTTTTACTTAAGGACAGGAAAGCACATAAAGTAAATAAGCTGTTTGAAAATTGAGTCTGCTAAGTAGACATAGTAACAACAGGAAATAATCCACCTACAATGCATATGGCTAAGGAGAAAGATGGGGCAATAGAATATAGACAAAAATGATAGTTGGAAGTTAAAAAGCCTATTCTGCTTTATAACCTTAGATCTCTCATCTCAGAAATGATGACACTGTATCATCTTCCTTTTGATATAATATATAGGATCATATTTTAATTTATAAGAAACTTTTTTTAAGTATCTCCATACTTAATAATATAGTTAGGGTAATATGTTTTAAACTATTATTTTTTCTGTTATATATTTGTGGTTTTATGTCTTAGGAACACACACTATTTTCACTTTACTGTTGTGGCAATTTTTAAGAAATTTGTTACATGAAAAATTTAACATACAAAGGCTGTAAAGTAAATGGTGAAAGGATTTACTGAGGAATTCCTTTAAACAGAAAGCCCTTCTGATGTACCTAAGTGCTTGTAAAATCACCTCCTACCCTGGGTTAAAAGAGACAAGAAAACTCAGTGCTGAAACTATGGCAGCCACTGCTGCTTAACTGGTAATCAGAAGTGAAGGTAAATAAAGCATTTCTGAAATGTTATTCATAAGTTAATGAAAAAATATTTCACACATGGAAACTCCATTTGCATCTAAATTTGAATATATTCATTTTATAGAGTTACTAGTGTATATTCTTTACTTTTATTATCTTTGAAATTTGTTTTTTGAGTCTATATGAAAATATGTGGAGTAAGGAGTTTACATGTAAAAATGATATTATTATGTGAGTCTCCATTAAACACAAGAATACTGGCTTTCAGTTATGTTTCACAATATTTGATATTAGTTTGGGCACAGGCTATTACTGCTCCTTTAGTAAAAGGGAATCCAGTAGTCTATAACACTGGGCTGTTATCTGTTTGAATAAGTTCATGTCCATTAAGTGTCAGCATACAGTACATGGACAGAGTTGAGTATCCAGCCCTATGAGCATCTAATTCTGTCAAGTACTTAAATAAAACTAACAGTTAATTTGATGTATACTTAATGGTATTTATATTTGATAACATATATATCCATTAATTTATTAATTGCTTACCCCCATCCTGGAGAGTTCTACATGTTACAGCATTATTTTTTGTTTTTGCAAATCACTTCTTTCTCCTAGGTCAGTGATGGCGAACCTTTTGAGCTCGGCGTGTCAGCATTTTGAAAAACCCTAACTTAACTCTGGTGCCGTGTCACATATAGAAATTTTTTGATATTTGCAACCATAGTAAAGCAAACATTTATATTTTTGATATTTATTTTATATATTTAAATGCTATTTAACAAAGAAAAATCAACCAAAAGAATGAGTTTGCGTGTCACCTGTGGTCTAAGATAATGGTTCTAGTGGATACATATTTAAATCTGAATCTTTGGGGGTGGGGATCCTTGTGTTGATAATTTTTAAAGTTCCTCAGATGATGTTAAAGTGCAGCCAGTATTGAGAATTAATTTTCTATGGCTAGGATCCACTGTGTTAAAAATTGTGCTTAAGAGATCCATATATACCAGGTTCACAGGGTACTGGAGGGCTGATGGCACTGCAGAATGTGGACTATGCTAACCTGTTTTTGGAGTGGCATTAGAGTGTGATGAGAAATTCCTGTGAGGATGGCTTCTGGATCCTCAGCTCTAGTTGCTGAGACTAGAACAAGGTAGCTGAGACCTCTCATCCTGTCTCAGGCCAGGGAGGAATTAGAAGAGGGTCCTTCTGATTGGTCAGATGAAATTGGAGTTAAGAAGTTTCAGGAAAGTGATATTAAAAATAGATTATATAGCCATTCATGTCCTGAAATGGACCTCCAGAAGAGCCCCTACCCTGCCATCATGGATAGCCTTTCTTAGGGAGAGTGATGAGAACTGGGTATTGACAAACTGTCCTTTTCGACAGTGCTCTCCTTTCTCAGCATGCACAGGCACACCCACACACATCATACACACGGCCGCCCAGTTACTGTAAAGCATGTAAGGATACGCATGCTTTTATGCAGTAATTGATACTGGGGCAAAAAAACGGTTCTGTCTTGTATCCACTGCCTTTCTTTTCCTTTCCTTCTATCCTCTTTTCAAAAGCATACACAAACACCTTTTCATACCTATGGGCTTGTATGTGAACTTTCTTAAGAGGATTTGACTTTCTCCTTAAAGAGAGTTGAAGAACTTAGCATGGTAACTCACACATTGGAATCTCATAGCATATGTAGTCTTTAAACAAGTTACATGTCTCTTTATCCTTTCCTGTATTTCCCGTGAGTGAGAATAACAAGGCGTGAAAAGCTATGGCCATCTAAGGGGATTGCTCACTTCCTGGTTTGCTGGTTACCTTTTAAGGTAAACAGATACAAAAAAGATATGTATGAAAGTACTGTTTGCTTACTAAACCCCTGGTGAGCAGTTTAGTTGCAGGTAGTGATTAGAATTTAGTATCCTTATTTTTAAAAAGATGTAGAATTTATTTCTCTTTTATAAGAATTTATGTGAAACCCTGGCTGGGTGAGTTAGTCAGTTGGAGTGTCATCCCATACACCAAAAAGGTGTGGGTTTCATTCCCAGTCAGGGCACCTATCTAGATTGCAGGTTCATGCCCAATCGGTGCGTGCAGGAGACAGTCAGTCGATGTTTCTTACATCAGCATTTCTCTCTCCTTTTCTTTCTCTCTCCTTTTCTCTCACTCCCTCTCTCTAATCAATCAACAGATTGTCCTCACATGAGGATTAAAAAATAAATAAATAGTAAAAAATGAATTTATATGGATATAAATAGTAAACATTATAATAAATGCTACTTGGTGGATGTTACTATGGTTCAGAAAACACACTTTTCTTCCTTTTCTGCATAATAGTGATTAGAATGACTAAAACTGGTGAACAGGGTTCTGCTACATTAAAAGTTCACTGATTGTAGATCTCTACCCTTTCTTGGCAATTTTTCCTACCATTTATTTTCAGGCCCTATATAACATTTTAAAGTTACATCTCCATTTATATGACTGATAAGAAGCATATGCTTCTATGAGGAAAAAAGGGGGGGTTTATGACTTACAGATAAAACATTTCTCTTAGCTATGAGTAAGCTATAGAGAACTCTAAGTAAAAAGCTAAAGAGGTTGTTTTTTTTTAAAAAAAAAAAAATAATAATACCTTAGGATACCGAGAGATATTTAGATCAGCATTTCAGAAAACAATTTTAAAAATTTTACATTAGCAAGGTCCATTCATTTCATTATTTATAAAAAATGCTGTACAGTTCCCCCAAAGTCTACATTAAATAAAGTGTAAAATAAAACTTATTATAATGCATTTGTGAAGATTATAAAGAGCAAAAAAAAAGTTACAAGTACAGTAAATAAGAAAAGTTGCAGATCTCAAAATCTCTTGGAAAGGCAAAAATTATGTTGATAAAATTTTCAAACTAGCATTTGCCAGTTTTATAAGAATTGCAGGGTGACTACCTCTAAAGCTAAAAAAGGAAAAGGAGACCGGACTAGTAGTGCTAAAAGAAATCCATCCTACAAGTGATGGCAATCCCATTGCTGGTCAGGAATTTTTTCCTGGGGCATCAGGGTTTCCTAAAGTAATGTGACATTTAGTTTACCCTCTTTGGGGACTTGGTTTCCATTAAGAATCTGATAAAATCATTGGACTCTTGAGGAAGGATATCTGAAAAATTCTAGATGACCTTGTTTATGAATCGGGATTCATAAACCTTATGAACTCCCTAGACCACCTGCATCAGAATCATTCTGCTAAGATGCAGCATATTAGATAAAACGTCAAACCTACTATATTAGAATTTCTAGTGACCTAAGTTCTGGAATTCGCATTTTAACAAACATTGCCACATGATTTTTCTCTTCACTACTGGAGTTTGAGAATCACTGCTGTAGAGCATTATGTGCAATACCAATTCTGCCCTTGGCCTAGCAACAAGGTTTTCAATGATACTTAACCATATGTTACCTAACATACACATTTTCAGTTAGGTACCATTAATATTAATGAGCACCAAAAATCATAAAGAAATTAAGGTTTTTTTTTGCTGTTTGAACATCATTTTATTTAAGTAAGTTATGAGAAATAAACATTTTAGAACCCGGGTCTGTGGGTACATATGACATAATTTAAGACTGATCAGGTATTGAAAATCAGTGGTAAAGGAGAACCTATTCAATCTTATATAATGAAAAGGCTAATATGCTAATTGACCGAACAATGGAACAACCAGTCGCTATGACGTGCACTGACCAACAGGATGCAGATGTTCAACACAGGAGCTGCCCGCTACTGGTCAGTGCGCTCCCATGGGGAGCGCTGCTCAGCCAGAAGCTGGGCTCATGGTTGGTGAGCGCAGCAGTAGGTCTAAGCCGGCAGTCAGACATCCCTTGAGGCCTCCCAGACTGCCATGGCGCAGGCCGGGCTGATGGAACCCCCCCCCCCCGGGCCCCCCCCCGAGTGCACGAATTTCATGCACCGGGCCTCTAGTAAACAATAATAAACAATACTGGGACCCTTAACCATAAAAGGAAAAAATAAAATTATATCCTTATCTGAAATTCTACACAGAAATCAAATGCAGATGCAATTGGGAATAAAGACCTAAATGTGAAAGACGAAATTTTAAAGCTTATAAAAAAGCTTTATTGGCATTAAGTTGTTTCTAATGTTCTCTTCTCTGTTTAGTATATGTATTATTTGTTAGATAGCATTTTTTGTAGCTAACATTTTTTAAAATTTATGCTTCTCTTGTTGTTTGTGATTAGTCTGTACTGACACTATCATTTTTTCCCCATCTTTTTAAAGTATTACCTTATGGTGGTACTGATATTTTCATTGTATGTTCACTTCTGATTTGTTTCTATAACTGTCTTTATTCTACTCATTTATTTTGCTTCATTCATTATATATTCTGCTAAATATCTAAACTTCAATTTAGATGCTTTTTAATTAATTTACAGTTTTTAAAATCTATTTTAATATAAGCATTTAAGGCCATTAAATATCCTCTAAGTATTGCTTTAGCTGTATCCCACAAGTTTTGATATGTAGGGTTTTTGTCACTGTTTTCTTATATTTTCTGATTTCTCATGTGGTATCTTCAGTGACTTAAGAGTTCTTTCAAAGTGTTTTGTATGTTTGTTTTTGCTTTGCAAGCCTATACAAATACCTTTTTTTGTTACTGGTTTCTACATTTAAAGACATTGTGGTCATGGGATCTGAGCTTAGAATCTCATATTGTACTAGTGAGATCCATTTATCCAAATTTAAATCCAGTATGCTAAAAAAAAAAAAGAAATGTCCAGTTTGCTTTAGGGTTTGTAATTTAGTCACATGAATTTGTAGTACTGTCATTACTTAGATTTCTCCCCTTGATTCTAAGATTCCAGATATTATCAGCAGCACAAAAATTGAGAATATCCACAAAAATTGTTTCCATACTTTAAAAAATATTAGATTCTTTAAATCTCTTACTGAGTTGTTGTTGCTTTATTGTCGTCATTTATTTTATTGTTTTAATTTGTTTGTTTTGTTTTCTGGGCCATGAAATAAGCAATAGTGTAAATCTGGTTCAGATTTATTGGTCATAAAGTACAACATTAAAATCTTCAATGTGATTCATAGTTTATTCCCAAAGACATTATGTCAATGATGATGTTCTTCCCTCTGTACTTTTCAATACTTTAAAATCCATAATGCACATTGTTCTTAGAGTGCTGTTTTAAGGTGGTAGGAGTAACTCTCACTTTCCCACCCTTTCCCTCAGAGTTTGGATAAACATTTTTTTCTACACTGTGTATTAATTATTGTATTCATGTAGCATTGAACTCTTATGTATCATTTAACAGTGTCATGAACAGTTTTTCCTGACACTATTTCTTGTATACCCATAGATACCCTACAAATTAGGCAGTGTCCATATTTTCCAGATAATGAAACCAAAACTGGAATGCTAAATTTAACTGTTCAACGTCCGTTAGCTATTAAGTGGGATAAGTCAGAGTAAACCCATCTCAGCTCTACTTTTATGTTTGTATAAGTTTTGTTCTGTAGATCTGTTGTAGTATGTGTGAGGTCATTAAGAAGCAAGTTTAAACCATCATGGCTTAAATATCTTCCAGTATATAAATATTTTTATTTTCCATATTGCTTTTATTTTGCTTGTTTTGTAAATGCTTAAAAAAGGATTTCCAGCCCAGCCTGCATGGCTTAGTGGTTGAGCATCGACCTATGAACCAGGTGATCACAGTTCCATTCCCTGTCAGGGCACTTGCCTGGGTTGTGGGCTCAATCCCCAGTATGGGGCGATCAGGAGGCAGCTGATCAATGATTCTCTTTCATCATTGATGTTTCTATCTCTCCCTATCCCTTGTTCTCTGAAATCAATAAAAATATATTATTAAAATAGAGGATTTCCAGAGGTACTTACTAATATTCTCCACATCATTTATATTTAATGTAATCACTTCATTAACAAATCAGTGAAGTGCAATTGTAAAGTTTGATTTTGTTTTCCCACACACTTTTCCATTTATCTCTAGACTCTATATATGATGGACACTGTTCTTGAAGTTCTTTTCTGCAAATAGATTTTATTATTTCTGTCTAACTTTAAAAGAATTGCTCAAAGCATGTGTTAGACAAAAAGTATGCTTGAGTTATTAGTTTAAAAACTTTTTGTCAAAATGTGTGTGTGTGTGTGTGTGTGTGTGTATGTATTAAACATGGAATTCCAGAAGAACATAGTGAGTGGCCTTATATGAGCTTGGTCAGAACTTCTGGCTACTACATTCTGTAAAGTCATTGGGACACAATGAAAGTGTTTTATGAATTGTGTTGGATGGATGGATAAATGGATAAGTAAATAAATAAAAACTTTGGTATTATTTGCTTTTATAAGAAACAATGTATCTGTTTCTGTAGTTCGCATATAATCTTATCATCATTTATAAATATATATTTAACTTAGAGTCGTCAGTGGCTTTTTAATATTAAAATATTTGCACATTCATGAAAGATGGCTTTGACAATTGAAGAAAACTATAGTTTACTGCTAGCTCTCCATATATACAATAATCTGCAGTATCTCAAAGAGCAACTTTGCTGCCATAGTGTCATCACTGTGCATTTTTTCCAGCTTTATTGAGGTATAATTGACAAAATTGTAAGATATTTAAAGTGTACAGTTCAACGATTTGATATACATTGCGAAAGAGATTCCTCCATTGAGTTAATTAATAAATCCACCTCCTTACATATATACCTTTTTATTTTTTTTTTGGTGAGAACATTTAAGTTCTACTCTCTTAGTAAATTTAAATTATACCATACAGTGTTATTGTGTAGTCACTGTATTCTACATTGATCTATCACTATACTCTTTAAATTTAGATGCAGTAAAGCAGTTTTAGCTCAGCCGGTGTGGCTAAGTGGTGTAGTGTTGCCTCATGCACCAAGAAGTTCTCCTGTTCAATTCCTGGTCACATGGGAGGGTAAGGGCTTGAATCCCAGCAGCTACATGTTGGAGGCAGCCAATTGATGGTGATGCATCAATGTTTCTATTTCTACCTCTTCCTTCCTCTCTCTCTCAAATCAATAAAAACATTTATTTTAATAAAGCAGTTTTACCTTAATACATAGGCTGGTAGAAATGCAATTAATATTGTGAGCTATGCAAATATATTAACATAATTAAAATGTTTTTAATAGTCTATTTAAATGCAATTAAAGTTACTTTTCAATTAAGAAGTAATCGAAGGAAATTCTTCCAATTCTTTAAAAGATTTCTCTAGCACAGGGCTAGGAAGAATCCTAGTTCTTGGTGACTGGTGAGATGCTTTCAGGTGTTTGGAGGCCTCAAATGCATGGTGCCATGCCTTATGTCCCAGTGGATTGGCTCACTTTATAAATCTTCTATTATACAGCTTGTACAAAGCCAATATTTGTCATTCATTCTTGTGGTACCTGTACTTGATAATTTTCACCTTCTGTTTTCTTTCCACAGCAGTGGGGGTTAATTGAACAAGTCTGCTTTACATTGTATACACTTGTAAACTGATTATTTTAGGGCCTCAGGCATGGACTACTCTAAAGTTTTTCAAAATTGATTGAAACTTTTTGAGGGAAAATATGTTTATTTTATTAGTAGTATCCATTTAAAAAAATCTTTAGTGATTTCAGAGAAGAAGGGAGAGGGAGAGAGAATCATTGATTGGCTGCCTCCTGCACACCCCCTACTGAGAATCGAGCCCACAACCCAGGCATGTGCCCTTGACTGGAATCGAACCTGGGACCCTTCAGTCTGCTGGTAGACGGTCTACTATCCACTGAGCCAAACCAGCTAGGGCCCGAGGACATTTTCATTGACGAGAGAGAGAGAGAGAGAGAGAGAGAGAGAGAGAGACAGAGAGAGACAGAGACACACTGATTTCTTGTTCCACCTATTTATGAATTCATTAGTTGCTTCTTCCATGTGCCCTGACTGAGGGAGAGAGAGAGAGAGAGAGAGAGAGAGAGAAGAGAGGAGAGAGAAAGGGAGGGAGGGAGGGAGAAACACGGATTAGTTGCCTCCCTTATGCACCCCAACTGGGAATCGAACCCATAACCTAGGTATGCGCCCTGGCCAGGAATCAAACCCACAACCTTTTTCATGTATAGATGACACTCAACCAGCCGAGCCACCCAGCCGGGCAGTTTACCTTTTAAAATGCTCAGAATTTTCTTAGGGTGTTAAACAGAATTCTCAGAGAAAATCACGGATTAGTTGCCTCCCTTATGCACCCCAACTGGGAATCGAACCCATAACCTAGGTATGCGCCCTGGCCAGGAATCAAACCCACAACCTTTTTCATGTATAGATGACACTCAACCAGCCGAGCCACCCAGCCGGGCAGTTTACCTTTTAAAATGCTCAGAATTTTCTTAGGGTGTTAAACAGAATTCTCAGAGAAAATTGAAAAACAAAACAAAACAAAAAAACTACCTGTGTTTCTTTTTCTTACAATGATTTCAAAGTGCATGATTATTTGTTCTAAAAGTATATTTTGGTTACTTCCCTGTACATGATATTACCTCAGTCAAATCTAATTTACCAGTTTTGACTACCCTTCATAGACTTCTGTATGGTTCTGCTGTATATTTATCCTGTCACCTTCCCAATTTACTGTATGTTCATTAGTTAACCAAGGAGGCTTTTACATTTTCCTACCAAGATTCATAAAAAGGCAGATAGGACTGATTTCTGATGCTGATTCTCCTTATCTCCCTTTTTATATTTTTGTGTTTTACACATTTTCTTCTCCATTGTAAAAAAGAGTTTCCCAATCCCTGGATGACTCAATTTTGGAAATAGTTTTGGGTTTAATTTTATTGAAGTGTTTAAAAGTCAAATATAAATAATTTCTACTTTTCCAATTTAATCATATTTATAATCCCATAGAATTTTTATTTAGAATGTTAGTCCTTTAAATATGTTCTTCCTTTTATCATAAGTAATCCTGCTTGCCTATTAGAGATGCTGTCTGACCAATCTGTAATCATAAATAGCACGAAATAGTATTTAAATAATCAGTGGGAATTTTTTTTTGTTTTGTTTCTCTGTTCTGTTTCTGAGTCTACTTCATGCTTATATGTACTGGTAAATCTGGAAAGAACATAAAATTAGAAAGAACCACTGTTAAGATTTGGGTATGTTTCTTTGTCCTTTCTCTATCATTTCCCGCTCAGAATTGAGATGATATTGTGTATCTGGTTTTTCTTACTTGAACAAAAGGGAAATCTACCCTATCATAAGTATATTTCCATAGTGTTTAAAACCTAATATTTCTTTGGTGTATATACCATAATTTTCTTAGCAATTTCCTTAATGTTATACCTGAGATTGTTGCTAAAATTTCTTTATTATTCCACAGCAGTGAATACTTTTTTTTGCAGAAGATTTGGCAACATCTCAATTTCCAAAGTCTAGAATTCTCAAAAATAAAACTTCTGAATCAAAGTCTATGAAAACTTTTAAAGCTATTAATTCATATTGCAATATACTTAAGAAAGATGAAATGGATTTTCTTATCCCACCAGGCAGCATATAAGAATGTCTTACTGTACCATTGAAAGCTTTGGATTTTCTCTTCCTTAAAATTTCTAATTTTTATTTCTTTGTGTCCTCAGGATATTAAATATTTCTCAGGTACTTGTTATAATTGGTACTTACTTTTGTTTTAATATTTATTCATGATATCCACTTTGTTCTTTTTATCTGTTGAGGGATTAATTTTCTTACATATGAACTAGGGGCCCAGTACACGAATTTGTGCACCTTGAAAGGAACTGTGGGCCGTGAGGCTGTGGTAGGCACAGGGGCAGATCTTGGCCTATCTTCCGCACCCTCACTAGGACCCCCTCACCACAACCTCTGCGGTCCCGTCTGCCAGTAGCCCCACTCCCCCTGTTCCTGCTCCCACACATCGACCCCGCTCACACCCGCTGACAGCTCAGAGCAAATGGGGCGGGCACCGTCAGTGGTTGCAAGTGGCGGCTGCAGCCCCAATCACCCCTTAGGAGCAAGAGGAGGTGGAGAACCTCTCAGGGGTGATCAGGGCTAGCAGCTGCTGCTCCCACCCGCTGATGGCACCGAGTGTTCAGGCCCAGCACCAGGCATTGGCAGCACCAGGTGCGAGCGGTGGCTCTGGCGCCGGCAGTGGGTGGGAGTGGGGCTGGCGCCAGCAGCAAGTGCAAGTGCCGGTGGGACTGTGGTGCACGGGAGCCAAGAATTTTCAGTAACCACCAGAGGCTTGCCCCAATGGCAGTGACCAGCGCCCCGCCTTAGTCTGGGCCCTTGCTTACCTGCTCCACCATTCCACCGCAGCCAGCGCCCACCATGTACTGCACATGCCCTTTGGTGGCCAGCACACTTCATAGCAACTGGTTGTTCGGTTGTTCCGCTGTTCGGTCTATTTGCATATTAGCCTTTTATTATATAGGACTATAGGACCAGTGTATTAATTTGTGCACGGGTGGGGTCCAGACAACCTGGCCCCAGTCAGCAGATCGGAGCTGGGCCTGTCAGGAGGAGGAGACAGCAGAAGATTGGCTTGCTGTGGGGAGGGGCCACGGGTGATTGGCTGGCGGGCCCCACCCCCAATTGGGGCGGGGGGAGGGGCCATGGGCTGATACCCGCCCACCCCCTGATCAGTCCAGTTCGCTGGCCGTAGTGGGTGTCATAGCGACTGGTCGTTCCAGTCATTACAGCGATCCGGTCGCTGGCTTTTTATCTATATAGATATGTAAGAGTATTATATGGTATGGATATTAACATTTTGTCATGTTGGCAGAAAATATTGTTCCTGTTTGTTTCTATATTAGATTGAAATCAGAATTACCATGAAAGTGTCTACAAATTCTTTCTGTTGGCAGTATTAACCTTGATATGAATAGGTGTAATAAATAATATGTATATACACACATATATAATTTCATTTTAGCTTTTATTGGTGAAAGGAATGTTGTGAGGTGCTAAATTTGATATTATTTCCTAGAATCTAAATTTCTAAAAAGTAAAAAAAACCTACATGGCTCTATTTTCAAAATTTGCATACTTTCTTAACATGCTTTTAAAATGTATATCATTTTATATGTTGTATTTAGTAATTTAAACATTTAACACTTAACTGTCTATATTTTATAAGCTCAGAGTAATAAACATTTGCTAAGTGTTTTTGTTTTAACTTCATGTAAAAAAAATGTTCTGTTTTGCAAATGTGTGATTAATGTTACAGGCAAATGAATATCTAATTTGAACATTGGTTTAGGGTTTTGTTTTTAAATAATCAATGGTTTTTTAATCATAAAAGCTCTCCTGAGTTTTAATTATGTTGTGAGGATTTGGGGATGTAAATTTTCTTTCCTCCACTGACATACTCTGATAAGGATTTTTCAAATTTTACTACTATATATACAATTCTAAATATATATGTATATATATATAGAGAGAGAGAGAGAGAAAGAGAGAGAGAGAGAGAGAAAGAGAGAGAGATTTTTTTCCCCAGAAAATTTCTTAAATATATATCAAAATAAACTAGGTATGAACTCAGTTTCTTACTTTCTCTTTTTAAATCCTCACCTGAGACAGCTGGACCAGTAGTCCATGTGAACCAGAGGCGCTAGCTATCAGTTGAGAATAGCAAACCTGTGAGTTTGTGAGGTGCTTCTGTGTCTTCCTGGCTTGTGAACATTCTCTGTCCCATGATTGAGGCCAGACCATCTTCTTTAACAGGAGCAACTCAGGAACAGTGTCATGAACATTTGAAATCATCATTCAATAAAAGATGTAGGAAAAACCAATCTCAGGCAAGGAGATTTATAGAGATATCATTGTAGAATGTAAGAAAATATGAATTTTTTTCTGAGTTAATGTGTTAAAGACTGCATGTTAGTTAAAGCAGAGATGACGTGGGGAGGGAGTGGGAAATAGGAATGACACAAAATAAAATGCTAAATTTGATTATTCTGTGTATTATAGACTTTTAGTAGCAAACATTGTACCTCTGAGCCTTGTGTGAGTTTTTTTAAAAGTAGGAAGATAGTCTATTAATGTTCACTGGCTGGAATATATTGGAAGCAACGCTAAAAAGATGAACTTAGAATTTAATTGATGTATAGTTAATAAAACATCTGTTATTTGTATGTCCCAGAATTGAGTAGATGCTATTGTTAAAGCTTTGGGGTGGGGAAGAGCCAAGAGATTTTTACAGCATTATTTTTGCTGGGGAGATTTATAGGCCTTTATTACTTTTAAATGCCATATGTTAATAGGTAAATGTTTTATTTTCATCTCATGATGAAGCCACATCTCACACTGGCTCCTCACTTTAGTATTCAGTATTTCTTTTAGCAGTACTTAAACTGTTTTAGATCAACCACATATACTATGTTTTTTCTCACCTTTGGGCTTTTGTTCATGTTATGCCTTCAATGAATAATACACTTCACATCTTCATGCTTGGTTCACTCTTATTTATAATTTGAGATTTGGTTTAGACCTTCTGTCAGACTTCTTTTGTCCTTCAGTGCACTTAAGGCACCATCTAGTTTTGTGCCTTTGCTCATATTAGAATTTTTTGTGAACATCTAGAGAGCAAAGATAGTGTTTCTAGGACCTAGTACAGATCTTGGTTTATAGAGGTACTCAAAAAGTATTTGTAGAACTGAATATAGATTTAAGAATAACTGTACCTATTCTGGTTAATGCTAAGAAACAAAAGTTAAAGTTGGTATAAGTTTTGTCTCTCTTCTCAATAACTGTGCAAAAAATAGAATATAAAAGGTACACTCTCTGAATATCCATTAATTCAGTACATTTATTAAGCACTCACTCTGAACCAGACACTATGCTAGACATTGAAATGTCTATGAGCTTTAAATGTATCTCATCAAGTAAGTATTTTGACCTTCAGTTAAGAGCCACTTGATAATTGTTAGGTATTTTTGTTAGAGTTGATCTTCTTTACACGTTATTATTAGACATAGAACAAGATTAAAATTTTAAGAATTCAGTAAATATCTTATTTCACTTTCCAACACATAAATAAATATTTCTTAAGTGTTGATACCTCCAAGACTCGAGATAAATCTGTATTCTATAGATTTGTTCCAGATGACTTGTTACTTAATACTTAAGTAAATACAGTGGGGCCTTGAGTTACGAATTTAATTTGTTCCGAGACCAAGCTCGTTAAGGAGCTCCTTAACTCAAATTACTCTATTAACTCAATGCAAAAAATCGGCCGAGAGGCAGCTGGTATCTCAAAAAACTCGTTAGTCGGGACACTCGTAAGTCAAGGCCCCACTGTATAGTTTAAAATCTCTCCCTACTTTCCTACAAAATAAAAATATTAAATTCAGCTCTATTTTTATTTAACTGTTAACTGGAGCTAAATAGATACAGGATGCAGTTCAGGCTGCAAAATAATTTTATTCAATTCCTTTCCACTTTTACACTGTCCCCTACTTCCAGTTCCCTCCTGTCTTCCAAAGCTGATGTTTAAAATCTCCTGGTAACTGAATGGTTATTCTTATTCTCCTCTCTCACCAGTGCTATAAGAAAGCCTCTTGCCCTATATGGGCAAAGGTGTAACAAAATCTTTTCTCCTTCAACATGAGTGTTTGACCTTCTATTAACGCTCTAGTCTGTTTCCTTGGTAACCTGATAAAGGTAGTATATCAGCTGTGTCACTAGGCAACATTGCTTATGGTAAAAATGACTCCTAATTGATAAACTTCATGTGTACTGATAGCACTATAAATACCTGGCTGGAAGCCATATCTCTGCATTTCCCTGTATGTGGTGACTCTTAAAAATGGATATGTCCCTTGAAGGGGAGATATGCCTATAGAGTTGTTACAAGAAATAATGACGCCAGGTGGGGCATGAGGCCTCCAGGTCAGTGTAACTCCCTCACCTGCTTGATGTGTGTCTGATCTTGTATGGAAGCCACGATCTAGGAGGCCAGAAAGAAAACTCCCAAGTGGCTGTATGAACTACTACATGGATTGCTGCAAGGACTCCTTCAAAAGAGGAACACGGAACACTGCCCTACTACTATACTATTTAGCTTGGTATTTGTTGGACTTACAGTAAATATTGATGAGGAGGACAAAAACAAATTAATGTGAGCTTTCTGATTAAAAAAATTCATAGATGTACTATTTGCTTTTCAAAAGAAATGTGGGTATAACTGGAAAATAATAAACCTTAACAGAATAAAATTTTTGACATGAGGATATGGCAGTAATGATTTTGAAATGATCATGAGTCGCTAGAGGAGTGCTGACTTCCTTCTTCCTCCAGACTCTGTTGTGGTGTTAAACAGAGGTGTTGGGAGAATAAAGACTCCCTTCTGTAGAAAGGGCCACCAGAGAATGGTGTCCTCTGGATTCCTATTAGGCAAATAGGTCTCGGGAGGGAGCATTTTGTGGTGATGATGTGGCATGGGGGATTGTCAATTGTTAATTAGTAATTATCTATATATCTAAAAGCCTAAGCAACTTTTATAACTGCTCAATCGACCAGTAGCTATGATGTGCACTGACCACCAGGGGGCAGCTCAACACAGGAGCTGCCTCCTAGTGGTTAGTGCGCTCCCACAGCCAACCTCCTGTGGCCACCCAACCTCCCGTAGTCCCTCCCTTTGGCCAGCAGGGTGGTCAGTGTGCTCCCACAGCCAACTTCCTGTGGCTGGCCAACCTCCTGCAGTCCTTCCCCCAACCTGGCTGAGCTGGGTGAGACAGCCACTGTCAGCCCTGATCCCTGGCCAGGCCGATGGACCCCACCCATGCACGAATTCGTGAACCAGGCCTCTAATACTAGCAATAATAGAGGTGCAGTAGAAAAGTATTGTTAGAAGGGATTATTGGAAAGAGTAGTGGCCTGGTACATGAAATTTGTGCACATTAAAAGTGGATTAATTAGAGGAAATATTTTAATATTGCTATTGGCCCTTTCTCTATTATAGAGTGTCAGAGATGAAAGAAAATTAGTAAAATGTATATGAAAATCTTCTGTCAGAGTTTGGGGCACACTGCGGGACCCAGAGTCAAGTCCCCGCCCACCCATGTGCACCTCAAAATTGCACAAGACCCAGAACCGGCTGGCCCCACCCCCATTGGGCAAGATCCAGACACAGCCGTCCCCACCCCCCTTTAGGTTCCCCAGTCCAGTGCAGCCTCAGGTCCCCAGGCCCAAGGCCAAGGCAGAGGGCGCGGCCTGAGGTCCCCCGGCCCGGCACTGGGGCAGGGGGCGTGGCCTCAGGTCCCTGGGGGTGGGGGGCATGGCCTGAGGTCCCCCGTCAAGCCCCACCAGGCAGGGGGCATGACCTCAGGTCCCCTGCCCCGGCCTAGTGCCACGCAGCCTCAGGTCCCTATGGGTGCAGCCATCTTGTGTTACGAGAACCCTGCCTCTACTGTGGGTATAGCCATCTTGTGATGGAGTGAGGGTCAATTTGCATATTACCTCTTTGTTATATAGGATGGCTCAAGGAATGAGCTCTGAGGAGAGTGTGTCAACAAATGAAGCCTAAAGCAGGCTCTAGCAGAGGGTTTATATGTCAAGGGGTGGCCAAAGATGACACAGCTATAGCCATAGTGGTATAAATTGGATTTAGTCAGGTTTGTTTCTGAGATAATTTTTTGTTTCTGTTTTTTTGGGTAGTCACAAGTAAAGGTAAAAATTGATTTGCTCTATTTGAAATCATAGTAGGAGTTTAGAACCCTGCCCACTCTCTTTTTTTTAACCTCCATCCCATTGCCCTTCTTTCCTAAAGTGCTAGACTAGGCTAAGAGAAATTGAAATAATTGTCCTGAAAATATTATAACATTATATATTAGATCTTTTTTCTCATCTATAAATATTGCTATATGTATATCTGAAAATCTCAATCTAAAAATAACTACTCTACCATTATTATACTTTAAAAAGTTAGAAGTACTCCTTAATTATCATCATGCACTAATCAGTTTTCAGATTTTCCCAATTATAAGTTTGGCTTTTTGTGGAGATTGTTTTTATTTTATTTTATAATTCTCTATTTTAATCAAGATCTAAATAAAATCCATGATCGCAATTGGATGATGTATCTCAAGTATTTCTGAATCTCAAGGTCTTCACTCTCACAATAATTGATTAGATTTGAGTTTGTATGTACAATTTAACAATGGAGATTTTAGAAAATAGCAGTATATAAGAATTAAATATATGAGAAAATACTTAATCTAGTTTTTTATTTAGTCCCCATATGAATGTATTAACAATCAAAATAACTAGTTTGCAAGAAATAAGGAGCCACTAATAATAAGTCAACTTATTCATTTGTAAATAAAATCTATATAGTTGTTTTCTTAATTTGCCCTACAAGTGCATCTTAGAAAGTAAATATTATCCTGATTATTTAATCCTGGGTAGAAAAACAGTTCTCAAATGATTGGTAGTTTACCCTAGATCACCCTTAGGAACTAGTTTAAAAACTTGAAGCACTTAATATTTTTTGCAGGGTAATAAAGATGTTTTTATTTTATTTTATTTTTTTATTGCTTAAAGTATTACAAAGGGTATTACATATGTGTCCATTTTCCCCCCCGCCCTAGACAGTCCCCTAGCCTCCCCTATCCCCCGTGTCTTATGTCCATTGGTTATGCTTATATGCATGCATACAAGTCCTTCGGT
>NW_006283436.1:1566815-1572390 GCF_000327345.1 Myotis davidii
TAAAAAATAAATGGCCTAATAGGTGGACACATTTCGAAGCTAGATGCTGGGCACATTAGAGATCTTTATACTTTTCTGTTTAGTTTTAAATTTTATGAAATAAAAAGGAAAAAAAATAAAAAGTTAAAAAAAATTAAAAAAAATTGTTTTCTTAGTTAAAAGGTGAAAAAAGAAAAAAAATTGCAGTAGTGACGGTCCTTTGGTTCTTCTATTCTTCAGTCTGGCTCGCCTTTAGTCCTGCCAGGTATTCAGGAGAGTGTTGAGTTTCCCTGCGATACACTGTTCCTCTGTGTTGTAAACCACAGTCCTTATTTTTAAGCAGGCCGTATTTGTTTCCCAGACTGCCTTATTTTGTCTTTAGCAAAGAGTCAGTTTGTGGCTCAGCCTCTGGGTGGCAGTGTTCTGGGGTTGGCCTCTGAGGCTATATGGCTTCTCTATCGCACCTAAAACTGATTTGGAGAGGTCAACTCTCCAGAGCTGGTTCCTTAATAGTTACCTGCTCTGTGCTGTTGCTGGGATTCATAAAGATGTTTTTGTTTTTCTTTATACTACAGCCTTGTGTGAGTTTTACAATAGATTGCAAGTAGACTTGAAGATGAGAGTATGCTTGGTGTCAGTCAGGATAGGCTATATTGTGAGGTAGTGAGAAACAACCACAAAACCTCAGTGGTTTAAAACAACAAATGTTTATTTCTGGTTCTCCTTGCATGTCCATCATGATCAGAGTTACCTCTGCTCATAATAGTCACTTAGGGACCTTATGGAGCAGCCACCATTTCAATCATTGCTGATTACCCTGGAAGGTCTTACAACTGCAATTAAATGTTCCAGCCCAGAATTCCCACATCCAAACACAGGATGGGAGTGGTTAGTCTTCTATGTGCCTCAGAGAGAGGAACCAGCTATTGGTGAGCAGCACAAACAACTAACACTTTAAGTAATGAGTCTATTGCTAGACTGCTGACAGATCTGCTCATTCACTCATTTATGTATTAACCTAATATTTATTGAATGGCTGCTATGTACAAGTTATTTTACTAAACAGTGAAAATATTAAAGTGCATAAAACATGTTCCATTCCTTCTCTCTAGATTCTCAGAATCTAGTAGAGGCAAGAGGCAAGTAATTCTATATTAGGGCTCAACAAATGACCCATAGGCCAAATCTGGCCTGCAGCCTGTTTTTATAGGGACCTTCAACTAAAAAATGTCTTACATTTTTAAAGGCAAACAAAAATAGAATAAAAGAGACTGTAAGTGACCCGTACAGCCTAAAATATTTACTATCTGACACCTTGTAGTGAAAAACTTCACTGACCTCTGATCTATAACATCTGTCCTTAAATTTGAAGCTCCTCAAATAAATTGCAGTCTAGACCATTGTCAGATAAATGGTGCACAATTACCTTATAAGCTCTGCATACCCCTTAATAATGTGCCTTTAGTTTTATCTGATAATATATTTCTATGGAAATATATGTCTTTTCCTGTGTTGTTGGAATGGTGATTTAAAAAAATTTTTTTTGATCTTACAGAGAGAGAGAGGAATGGAAAGAGAGAAGGGAAGGGAGGGAGGGAGAGAAACATCGATTTGTTCCATGTCCTTATGCATTCCTTTGTTGCTTCTTGTACATGCCCTGAATAGGGATCAAACCTGTAACCTTCGCACATCAGGGATGACACCTCAACTAAAAGAGTTACCTGGCCAGAGCCAGAATGGTGATTTTATTAGTATCTTGAGTGCTCTTGTTACTGGGCTTTGGAGATACAGTGTCCCTGTTCAATTTGATGCATTATTTAGGTAGCCACAAAATTGTCAGACTTCTAAAATATGTTCATGCAGATATTAAGTAATAATTTATTGGCAAAAAGGAAGTAGAGTAACCATGAGAATATCTGCTTCCACAGAGAAATAAGGCCTAAACTTGATGGTCTTTAGAAATCAGTTAGAGAATGGAAGTTCACATAAAAGTAGGGTTTTTATTTTCTGTACTATGGACTGGGCTACTCTATTAAGGATTATAATTTTAGATATTTCTTAAACTGAGTAAGAGGCTTGGTTCAAAGTAAATGGGGTTCAAAGAATATATGTCAAGTCCCTGCTATGAATGAGGCACTTGAGATACAAGGACAAGTGACAATCACTCCTAGCGCTCAAGTTCAAAATAAAGAGAGTATTTTGATTCAGGTTGAGAGGAATAGGATTGTATAATAAATCTGTTTTATTCTAAAGCAATTTTGGAGGAAAAGCCTCCAAAATATGTAACTTTCGTAGCATCAGAAGAGAAAAAATGCTTTTAGCTTATACTTAATACAGTCTTGTATTGACCATCAGAGCTCAATTCTATTATATCGTCACTTTTATTTGCATTTTTAGATTATGGAACACTGCCAGATTCCATACCAGTTTTAGGATCTACTCAAGGTATTCTTATGTGTGGAATGTGATTGTTAGTGCCAAAACTCCTGTTGAACAAGTCTAGAATTCTAGTCTTGGTCAAAGTCAGCTTCTATCCTGTTGAATTTTTATAGATTTGGGGGAATTTATTTATTTATTTATTTATTTATTTATTTATTTATTTATTTATTTAGATCTGGTGCTTCAGAACTTGAACCAATAAATGTTACTCTCAACTATTTTATAAGCACTGGAGTTTGTTTTGTTAGTGCACAAGCATAGTTTTCAAGTGATTCCTAAGGTTCTTTCTAGGTTTATGACTGATGATGACTAGATGACAGATGTGATTCTAGTAACTTTAATCAGATTTTGAGCTAGTATACTGAATGGTGTGTGTATACAGTGGGCACTTGTTTACATGTATATCAAGCTGGCATTGTATTTGACTAACTTTCTATTTGAGGATTGGCAGATTACTCTAAATATACCAAATGTGCCAGTGTTTACTATCAATTATGTATAATTCATTCTCCTGTCTGTTGACTGCTGCTATATGTAATTCTCAGTCCCTGAGAGTCCACAGTGACCGGCCTAAAGAGAGGCCCTTTGGTTGCAGCAACAGGAAACTGAGAAGTGGCAGACAGTACAGAAGAGTGGGGAATTAAAACTCGGTGGAAAGGAACGACACTTCACTTTTTCATTTTTATTTTATTTTATTATTATTTTGTTATCTCTTTTTTTCTTCTTTATTTTTCCTTTTCCATTTGTTTCTTTATTTTCTATTTCTTTTCGCAATTATTTTTCATCCTAGTTTTTTTTATTTTATCCTATTTTTTGTAATTAATTTTTAAAATTTTTATTATTTTTTTTCTTCTCTTTCTCTTTCTTCTTATCACTCATCTTCTTTCTACGTCCTCTGTACTGAACTGAGGTCCTCCCCATATTCATCAAATTCCTTAAACTTACTTTATGTATATAAGCTCGGCGTCTACAGATTCTGCCCCCACCCTCTTTACTGCGTATTTGGGGTTTGTATGTTTTGGTTTAATCTGTTTGATCTCTGGTGTTTTCTCCCCATATACATATTTTTTCCCTTTTTCTTCCTTTCTCTTATTTTTCTTTTCTCTCATACCATTTTTTTCTCTCTTCAATATGATTTGTGCTCTCTTTTCTCTCCCCTAATTCTCTTTTCTCTGGTGGTCACTTATATTGGGGTTATCGGTGTCATGAGTACATTCGTGTTTTGTTCCCTTTGTGTCATGTCTTGTTGAATTGCATTTTGTCCTGTTTGGCCAATGTAGTAGGGAGTGAGCCACATAACCAGACACCTGGAGAGGAGACTCCATCCATGAACCAGTCAATAACACTCCTGACCAAACTACAGAGGCAGGAAGAAGGCGGCAGTGAGGGAGAAGCGTGAGTGAGTGAGTGAGTGAGTGAGCGAAAGAGGAGTGTGTGGACATGTGAGGTGTGTGTGTGTGTGTGTGTGTGTGTGTGTGTGTGTGAGAGAGAGAGAGAGAGAGAGAGAGAGAGAGAGAGAGAGAGAGAGAGAGAGAGAGAGAGAGAGACAGTTAGATCCCACAGGACCTTCGGGGGCAGGCTGTCTGGGCTCGCCTAACCAGGCAGCCTCTGCTACCATTGCGAAAGTCAAATTATCATTTAAAATTGCCTTTATTTTATGTAGTTATTTTATTGTTAATTTCCATAAAGTGAACTGGCTTACAGCTTAGCCACTGCAAATATACCATCAAATAATGTCATATGACTGACTGCCCTTTCTATGGTACCTAAAATAGTCCAGTGTAAGTCCATTGATACTTCTTTCAACACATTTTCACCCTTTCAAATCTCTAATTTCTACATTACCAATTTAACCTTCTTGTTGCTAATTATGAGCTTCTTTTGGTCAATATTAATTGCACACATAATTTCACCTAACTTGGTACCATAGCTATAATTTGGAATTACCCAATAATCCTGTCATTTTGTTGGAAAATTAATATAAAAATAAGTGTATTATTTTATTATTAAATTATTTTCTCAATTATTTTATTAACTATTAAAATATTCTATTATAAAAATATTTTATTCTTGAGTGCTACACAGATTTGAACAAATGACCCCCATACCTAACCTTCAGAGACATATTTATAGAAGAATAAATTTAATATTGTTGACTCATCTGTCATCTATTTTTTACATATAGCTTTTTTGTCTTCAGTAGTCCACTGAAATATATGTCCAGGTCAACATTATAAAATTTTTTAAACAAAATTAAATGATAAAGTGATTGAAATTATTTATTGCTACTTAGGTCAGCTCTAATTAATAAAATGCTGACCTGGAGTCTCAGCAGAAGTGTGAATAATTTTGCTCTATCTTCCTATTTCAAAACCTCTACCTTTGTATTCCCATAATTCTGAGTGCTGGGTTTTGCCTAACCTCATTCAGCCTGTCTTAGATCAGTGATTATCATATCTATTAAAGGTAACAGTAGTGTTGACAGCAATAACATCCACTGAGGATATTGTTGTAGTTGGAGAAGCATTATCAGCTTTGAAAATACAAACGAGAGAAAGTGTAGCTTCAAAGAATCTTCTTGGTTAGTGGATGAATATAAAAAAATACACAATTTTCTATGTGCCTGAAATTCTCAAGTCAGAAAGCGGTCCCTTGCCCATATACTGTGTCCCCATCACAGTTATAGTCATGATCACTCTCCTTCCTATTAAAACTTTCCTTTGCACATTTTGATTAGTGTCCAGATTCCTGAAGCTATTTAATAAAACATGTTATCATGTTAATTAATGCAACTTTATCCTTTTTTTTATTAAATCTTTATTGTTCAGATTATTACATTTGTTCCTCTTTTTCCCCCCCATACCTCCCCTAGTTCCCGCCCCACCCTCCGCCCTCACTCCCCACCCTCTGTCCTCATCCATAGGTGCACGATTTTTGTCCAGTCTCTTCCCGCATCTCCCACATCCCTTTCCCCCCAAAGAATAGTCCAATCCCTTTCTATGTCCCTGATTCTATTATGATCACCAGATTATTTATTCACTTGATTCTTAGATACAATTGTTGATAGATGCATGTTTGTTGTTCATAATTTGTATCTTTACCTTTTCTTCTTCCTCTTCTGACAGGATACCTTTCAGCATTTCATCGAATACTGGTT
>NW_006283436.1:1572727-1578965 GCF_000327345.1 Myotis davidii
TGATTCTTTCGCTCCTCTAGTCTGCTCTTGGGAGTCTGTATAATATTCTTTATTTCAGTCGGTGAATGCTTGGTTTCTAGTTGGTTCTTTATCATAGCATCGAGGGTCTCATTAGATTTCTTTTAGATCTCATTAAGTTGATCGGCGGCTTCTAGATAGTTCTTGAGAGCCCTTAAAAGTGTGGTTCTGAACTCTATATCCTCCGTGGACAATTTTGTCCTGTTTCTTTGTCTCCGCATTTTTTATGCTTTCTTGGTGCACCCCCTAGTGGTCTTTGTGCACTGTCTTGTTGTAGTTAAGCCTTGATTGTTGTCGTTGATACTGGGGGGATTTGACCTCCAGGCCAGTTGGTTGTGAGAATCCAATGCAACTTTATCTTTAATAAATCTTTTGAAGTTATTAAAACCAAATCAAAACTAAAAAAATTTAATCTTATTGTGAAAAGGAAATTTAGAATCAAGGTGAAGGTGGAATCTGGAGGCATGGAATTAGGTCAGGTGATTAATCTTTCAATTATAGCAGATGTTGTATCCACATATAAATCTAGGAGTAAGTTTTGGTTAAGCTGAGGCAGTTATATCTTATAATATGAGAGAAATATTAAAATTATAATCCTTTAATAAAATCAGTATATATGGAAATTCAGTGTATTCTCTTATTTAGTTTTGGACATCTCTTCTACAAATAGCAAATTTCAAATAACTTCAAAAATGATCCAGGAATGTTGGGTCATAAAAGAAGTAGAAGTTTAATTTGAATTAATGTTACTTTCTTCAAAAAGTGTGACGCACATACCGGATTTGATGCTTATCTTACACTTTTTAAATGATCTGTGAGGAAGATAAATACATATATGACTTCTTTGCTGATTTGTGTATCTACTGAATTTAAAAGTAAATACAAATTATGAAGTAATGAAAATTAATTAAATAATTAATTTATTAATTAAAATAAAATAAAAATATTCAAAATTATTAAAAATTATGATTACAACTATGTAAATATACAACTATGTACCAAATACTTGGTTATATTAAGGTTCTAGGATTAAGGCCTTTATTTTTCTAGATTCCAATATTTGTGTACTATAGTTGTTACTTTTATGATGTGAAGAATAAAATAAATATGCTTTCACAAGCTATCATAAAGATAAGATTAAATGTAGAAAAGCATTTACTGATTCTAATTATAGCAAATTCAACAGCACTTATTAAATACTAGAGGCCCGGTGCATGGATTTGTGCCGCAGTGGGGACCCTTGTCCTGGCCTGTGGGGATTGGGCCCAAACCGGCTCTCTGACTTCGCCCCGGGGTCCTGGATTGCGAGAGGGCACAGGCCAGGCCAACGGACCCCACCAGTGCATGATCGGGGCCAGGGAGAGACCCCGGGAGGGCTCCACGGTGTGTCCAGCCCCTCTCACCCAGTCCCAATCGGCTGGACCCCAGCAGCAAGCTAACCTACCGTTCAGAGCGTCTGCCCCCTGGTGGTCCAGTGGGCATCATAGTGACTGGTTGAACTGTCGAAGATCAGACACTTAGCATATTAGGTTTTTATTATATAGGATAAGGATAATTCATGTACCAAAAAATACTACATTTTCTTTAGAGTATATTTCAGTGTAAGAAGAGCTCACAGTGTCAGAGTCCTAAGCAATTTTCAAAATTAATATTAAATAAGTTTTCATGTAAAGGGGTTAAGTAAATCTTAAGTTGTTTATTGTCTCCTCCAAACCTCCTTATTCCCCTAAACATCTTGAATAAAAACTCTACAAGGGTGGGGTTCTTGTCTATCTTATTAAATTATTGTGTTCCTAGCATTTAAAAGTTTCTGGGACATAGTAGGGGCTTCATAAGTGTATATTAATTGAACAAATAAATAACACATGAGAGAGATGTACAATGAACTAATGATTTATGTACAGATACTTCCAATGTACTCACCATCTCACCTATTTAGGCTGTATAACCAGAGCAATATAAACCTTGTGGGAAGGGTTAAAGATACCTTGATTTGTAGAGAATGTAACAACTTGCAGCCAAGCAAAATCAACCTTAATAGAAAAACACCTTGCTCTAAGGAATAATGTGAGTATGTATTGTAAGTAGGGTGGAGAGGTGTTAGGAATATCCCATAAGTCCTTGGTTTGCTTACCATAAATGCACCCTGTATTGCAATACAACCTAAGGTGGCACCCCCTCAGAAAGCTTTCCAGGTTGTTTTGTGCATACTTTGAGTCTATCCTGAAGTCATAACTTTAATCATCTGTTTCTTTCACATAGTGCCTCCTGCACTGTGGGGAAGTCCCGATAGCTTAGAACAAAAACCGAGCACATCAGTAATTGTTCATTTTGAAAGTGATTGAATCAATGTAGTAAGAAAATCATTTTATTTTGCTCATGGCCAATATATTCATTATTTCCTTTCATTCACTTAGGTGGGATTCTGTGTAAATAATTTTTAGACTCTTTCTAATCTGCTTTCATTCTATAGCCTCTTTCTTTTCAGTTGCTATTTCCCTCTATGCTTCTTTTCTCTTTGTGGAAATATTTCACACTTCACATGCAAAACTGGAGGCATTCTCATGGATCCTTTGGACTCTGAGAAAGCATAATTTCCTTTCTCTAGCCTCAGATGTTTATAGTTTTAGGCCGAATCTGCTCTTTCCAGAACTTCTTGAATATTTATATTATAGATTAGAATCTCTCACTCTGAGCCCTAAGTTCTGAATCTTGTCATTCATTCAGTGTCTTCTGTGATAGCTTCCCTTTTCTAGAGCACATATCTATCTTCCTGTCAAGATTCCTTCAAGTTTCGTTATTTCTTTTTGGTTCTGGCAAGTTCTCTAAACTCCACACATCTTTGTCATTTGCCCAGAACCACCAGCATCTTATTTTTCATCTCAGATGGTCATATTTCTCATTATTCATCTTTTAGCCCTGTTATTTCTTCTCTGATTGACAATACCTCATTCATTCACTTATTCATTCAACAGATATTTAGTACACTACCAAGTACCAGAGCTGTGCTAGATGTTAGGATAAGTGGTAAAAGAAACAAATGTGGTCTACACCCTTGTGGAGCTGACTGTACACACTAATCTCACACATCTATTTCCATTATTAATTGTGTCTGACTTCAGAGGAAGGAAGTTTTTATTACAGAATTCTCTTATGCATTTGCACCCAAAAGGAATAAAATAATCTTACCTGTTTACCGGTACCTTTGGCATAATCTAAAGGCCATTTACTGTTTCCAACCAAAATGAATGGATTATCTTTTATAAAACTCTTGTCAATAATTATAATCAATATTTATTAGGCCTTGTGCTTCTTGCCCATTATGGGCATGATTTTCTGTTGTCCCTACAACAAACTTATGATGAAAGAGGCACAAAGAAGTTAAGTCACTCGTTCAAAGTCATTGAGGTACTAAGTGAGAGAGTAGGAATTCAAATCCAAGTCTTTTTGTCCAAGAACCTGAGCTCTGTTGTCTCTTACGTTTGCTGGGTTCCATTCCTAGTGAAGTTAATCAGAAATCAAATGTGTAAAATTTGTGTTTTCTCTTTGATCATATTAATATTTCTGTTCTATAAAATGTTGGGGAATATTTTTTCAAAAATGAAGATATAACTATATCTACAAAGCCAGTTTATGGTTAGTTTTGAGTATGAAAGAAAATATGACTTTTGAAACACTGGGAAATATTTACTACCTAATGGAAAATATTTTTGTGAAAGGATTGATTGCTTGTGAGTATTATTATTTTAAATCATAAATAATTGGGAGTTAGCAAACTTTTTTTGTTAGTATTGAATTTTTTAAAATAAGATGAAAAGACAGCATACATAGTCCCCTCTAAGTCTATTATACATTTTTTTCACTTTATAATATTTATGTAACATATTTCATTAGAAAAATAAGAAATAGAACATCCCAATCGAGACCTTAAGTTCCAACCTGCTGTTATTGAAATTGTGTCCCCTTTTTTCCATTGTTTATAATGTTTATAAGACCTATTTTTTTATCCTTCACAAATTTTCACTTCCGGGAGATATTTTTCTTCTACATAATAATAGCCCACAAAATATTAAAAACCCAGCAGAAATTCTCCTGTTTTGTTTGTTTGCAACTTAATAGTTTTCAATTTAATCTGATTGAATACATATTTATATAGTACTTAAAAGCACTCAACTTGCAGTCAAATAACAAGATCTTTACTTTTCACCATTAATGTTGGGCAAATTTACTTACTCTTTGCTTCTACTCTCATATAGAATGGCACCAGCTCCCTGTGACTTGCCTAACTAGAAGCTTCTTCTTTACATTGGGATTACAAAATTCTACCCAACTAGAATTTAAACTATCCAAAAACAAGGACATATAAACAAAAGGTATTGTATTAAAATAGCCATTGAAGAAATAAAGCAGTTCTGTCGTATCTAAATTAGTATCTACCCTTATTTTCTGCCACTTAAGATACAGTTTTTAAAATATTTCAGTACAGTGTTGTTGACTTTCACGTCATTAGTTCAGTGTAAATGTTTCATCATTGTTACATTGATTGTTCAATGGAAAACTTGAGCATAATAAGATCTTTGTCTGAGATACAAACCTTTATCTGAGGTTCCTATATATCTTTAAAGGATTCTCTCTCTCTTTTTTTAGTACCAAGTAATGAATCTTCAATATGAGAATATCATGTACTTTTAAGAGTGGTTCAAGCTTACTCTGTATTGGTTCATCATCTTTAAAAGAAAAAATTCTCTTTACTTTAAAATATCACCATGAATTTCTTGGAAGAAAGCCATTATATAAATACAGGGTATCTTATTGCTATTTATAGAATAGTTTTGCTATTTCTTTTAATGGTGGCTGTTTCTTTTCCTGAGGCTTTTCCTTCCAAATTAAATTGATTTTTTTCTTCAGATAAATACTCAGAAGTGAAATGCTGGTTGTATGATGGTTTCTGTTTTTAATTTTAAAAATTAATCTCCATACTGTTTTCCATACTGTAAACTGGCTGCACTACTTTACATTCCCACCAGCATTGTGAGAATGTTCTCTTTTCTGCACATCCCCTGCAACACTTGATATTTCTTGTCTTTTTGGTAATAGCCATTCTGCCAGGTATGAAGTGATATCTCATTGAGGTTTTGGTTTGCAGTTCCCTGATGATTAGTGATAGTTGTTGAGCATCTGTTCAGGTGTCTGTTGTTCATCTGAATGTCTTCTCTGGAGAAATGTCTATTCAGGTACACTGCCCATTTTTTTAATTGGATTTTTTTAAATGTTTCTATGGATTTTATGGCAGTGTTTCTATGAAAAATATTTTTAGGGTGTATCTATTTTCTTTACTTCACCCTTGCTCCTCAAACATAAATACAACCTGACTACAGCTTTCACATGATTTCTGTGTCCCCTTATCCCCTTGGTGCAATGCGAGTGGGAATTCCATCAGGCCCGGATTATGGCCAAAGGCTCCTTGAATAAGATGCAGGATGAGGATAGGGTTCTTTTTGCTTCTCCTAGCTTCTCTATTTTCATTCTTTTCTTCTGGACTCTAGGAACTGCCTGCCTAAATCCTTTTCTGTTTATATTAGCTGTAGTTCTCATATTTACTTGGAAATAATTGGACTATGTTTCTTTCTTTTTAAATTATCCATTTCTCTATGACTCTTTCATAAGGAAGGCTAATAGTTTTTACCAAGAAATGCATGATATGTGCTTTAAGCTATTAAATAACTGAGGCTGAGAAGAAAGAATATTGGTGTACTACTGGCAAGAAGTTAGTAAAAGTAGAAGTACAATCTTTTGTTTTCTTGCTAATTATTAGGTTAAATAACAATTTCCTAAGGAATACTCCCATTGGACTCCTTTGCAATAAATGATCTCTCAATTTCACTCTGTCCTTTACAAATATACACAATGTACACAGTGGTAGAGTGCTTTATTATTTATTTATTTATTTATTTTAAATAGATTTTGTATTGATTTCAGAGAGGAATGGAGAGGGAGAGAGTGATAGAAACATCAATGATGACAGAGAATCATTGATTGGCTGCCTCCTGCATGTCCCACACTGGGGATTAAGCCTGCAATCCGGGCATGTGTCCTGACCGGGAATTGAACCGTGACCTCCTGGTTCACAGGTCGGCGCTCAACCACTGAGCTAAGCCGGCCAGGCAAATTTTCCTTCTTTGAAAAGGCTGAATAATATGAGAGAGAGAGAACATGTGCC
>NW_006283436.1:1585554-1595528 GCF_000327345.1 Myotis davidii
CAATCTTTTTTTGTCTTGCTAATTATTAGGTTAAATAACAATTTCCTAAGGAATACTCCCATTGGACTCCTTTGCAATAAATGATCTCTCAATTTCACTCTGTCCTTTACAAATATACACAATGTACACAGTGGTAGAGTGCTTTATTTATTTATTTATTATTTATTTTAAATAGATTTTGTATTGATTTCAGAGAGGAATGGAGAGGGAGAGAGTGATAGAAACATCAGTGATGACAGAGAATCATTGATTGGCTGCCTCCCACATGCCTCCTCACTGGGGATCAAGCCTGCAACCCAAGCATGTGCCCTGACTGGGAATTGAACCTACTGGTTCATATGTTTATGAACTTTCTGGTTCGTAGGTTGATGCTCAACCACCGAGTCACCTGGGCCGATTTGCTTTTATTTTATTTTATTTTTCATATTTTTCTTTTAATCTTTATTGTAGAAAGTATTACATAGGTTTTATCCCCTCCTCCCCCCATTAACCTCTTCCAGCCCTCCCCTATTCCCCCACCCTCAAGCCTGTGTCTAGGGGTTATGCATATATGCATACAAGTTCAAACTATTTTGCAAACAAGAATTTTTTTTTCTTAGAAAGTAATCACATGGGAGGCTATGTGCTCATTTCAGGGCTGCTATTTTGTTTAAATGCTTTTGTAACTCAGATAGTCTTCAAAGTCTGTGCCATTATTTTGAAAGTTACCTGTATTTTCAGATAATTTACAGACAGTTTTCTTTCTGAGTAATGATTAATGAGCAAGGTTTTTGTTTTTGTGTTTTGCTTGTTTCTTGGTAAAAAACAAGTAAAAGTTAAAAAGCAGTAGACTTTTGTGGGTCTTTTAAATTAATTTTAGTATTTCTAGAAGAGGTTCAAAGCTATTTGAAACAATTGTAGCCCTGTAATCCTATACTTTGAATGGGGCAACATTTATTTGATGTATAAGGTTCTGTATGTATTTTAAAATGCATACTCATTATATTTAGGTTTACTATTATATAGGTGTATTTAAACATTCAGATATAGACATATATGATATAAGGTCATTGGGAAGTTGAAGCTATGGGAATTCAGATACAAAAGAATTTCCTTGAAAACCTAGCATGTTTTAATTTTTCTTTAATTGTTTTGAACTGATACATATATCTGGAAGAGCAGAGGAGACTGATCTGGAATAACATTTTTATAAGTAATGTTTGTTAAGTGCCCACGAAATAACATATAATTACTGGCTATTGAATATTCATCCTATTTAATCTTCATAACAAATGACCCTACATGATTGATTTGGCCCCGGGTTGTCTCTCCACCCTCATTTGTAATCCATATTAAGTTTCTTACACATCAAGCTCCTTCCTGTTTTAGGATATTTACAGCAAGTATTCCCTGTATCTATGTTCTTCCCTTCAGTCTTTTCCCTGGCTGGCTCTTGTTAGTCAGGTCTTACCTTAAATGTTAACTCCTCAGAGAAGTCTTCTCCAACCACCACCAATCTAAAGAAATCACTCAAGTCACCTCACTTTATTTTAATTGTGTATGGCACCTCCTACCATCCAGTATTTTCCTATTTGTTTACATGTTTATTGTTTCTCTTACCAATGAAATGTAATGGAGCTCCAGAAGAACAGGAACTTTACCTGTCATGTTCACCACTTTTTAAACAGCCTGTCCAATAAATAGCTGTAGGAATAAATGGATGAATTGGGTCTAGAAAATGTAACAGATTATTCAGGTTAAAGTAGACTAGAAGTAATGAGGATTTAAGGATGTTTGAACCAGTGATTCTCGCAGCCTGCTAAACTAACCTGGCCAGCAGCATCAGCATCACCTGGGATTTGTTGGAAATGCAAATTCCAAGGACCTATTGAATCAGAAGTTCTGGTTGTGGGACCCCACACTCTGTTTTATTTTTTTTAATATTTATATATATATTTCAGAGAAGGGAGAGGAAGAGATAGAAACATCAATGATGAAAGAGAATCATTGGTTAGCTGCCTCCTGCACCCCACAACTGGGGATCCAGCCCACAACGCAGGCATGTGCCCTGACCAGGAATTGAACTGGTTCCTGGGTTGATGTTCAAACATTGAACCACACCAACTGGACTGCACTCTGTTTTAATAAGCTTTCCAGGTGGTGATTTCAATGCAGAACCACTGATTTAGATATTTCTTTGCACCAATGCTCAATTATTAGTTTTGTTTGTTTATAAACCAGATTATAAATTTAAAATGTATTTTTTCTGTGCATGATTTTGTTATCAGTATATTCTTTAAATTTTCACATATCAGACATTTCAAAATATACAGCTCTAATCAAGAGTCAATATAGATAATTCAGTGAATTGAAGGCATAATTTTGTTTATTTAAATAGCTTAAGACTCAGCTTCCAAAAGTATTTAAAAAATTTTTAATTTCTAAAGAAGTTTCTTTGGAATTTCCTTGAACCTGCTTCAGAGAGTAATTAAAGTTTTAATAAGTTGTAGACAAAACTTAATCAAAATGTATTGGTATTCTAAGGATTAGTATATCCTAGTATTTCTTACAAACCTCTAGTAAAATTCAGTCCAGAGCCTTGTATTTGAAGCCTACTGCTCTAAAATGAAGGTTTACTAAAGTCCCATTTATATTGTATTTGTCTTGAAATATTAATTTCCACTATCATCTTTATATGTGCCCTTTAAGTAGTATTAATAACTACATTTAGTAGTATGAGTATCCTATATAATAAAAGAGAGACATGCATGCCCGAGCCGGTTTGGCTCAGTGGATAGAGCATCAGCCTGCGAACTGAAAAGTCCCAGGTTCGATTCCAGTCAAGGGCACATGCCCGGGTTGTGGGCTCGATCCCAAGTAAGGGGCTTGCAGGAAGCAGCCGATCAATCATTCTCTCTCATCATGGATTTTTTATTTCTGATCTGTATGCTTTTAATTTCTCATTTTCAGCTTATTGTATTGACTAGTTACTTTTCAGCTTCCTGAGGCTTTAACAATTAAAAAAAAAGCTCCCCTTGCCCTAACTGGTTTAGCTCAGTGGATAGAGTGTCGACCTGCGAACTGAAAGGTTCCAGGTTCAATTCCCGTCAAGGGGAACATGCCGGGTTTTGGGCTCAATCCCCAGTGGGGGACTTGCAAGAGGCAGCCGATCCATAATTCTCTCTCATCATGGATGTTTTTGTCTCTCCATCTTCCTTTCTGAAATCAATAAAAATATATTTTTTAAAAAAGAGAGACATGCAAATTAACCATCCCTCCACTATACTCAAGCCACCTCCACAAGCCACGCCCACAAGTCAATCAGGAGCAAGTATGCAAATTAACCCAACTAAAATGGCGGTGGCCACCGAGCTGGAGCGAGCAGGAGGTTTGGGTTGCCCCCAGCAATGGAGGAAGCCAAGCTTCCCGCCTGCCCTGCCCGGCCCTGGGCTTTGCTCAAGGCTACAAAGTTTCAATTATAGAAGATAAATAAATCCCAGGAAAAAAAAGAAATAAAGGAAAGGCTGGGAGCTTGGGTCGCCGCGGGGCATGAAAATGGCCCTCAGCCCCTCACCCAGGCTGGTCACACCCCCATGGGGTGAGGGTCCCAGCTGGGGTGCTTAGCCAGCTTGCAAATAGCCATCAGCCCCTCACCCAGGCTGGCCAGGCACTCCAGTGGGGACCATCACCCTGTAGGGGGTGTGGCCAGCCTGAAAACAGCCATCAGCCCCTCACCCAGGCTGGCCAGGTAATCCAGCGGGACCCCCACCCTGATCTGGGACACCCTTCAAGGCAAACCAGCCCACCCCTACCTGTGTGCACTAGGCCTCTATCCTATATAATAAAAAGTAATATGCAAATTGACCCTAACAGCAGAACGATTGGGAATGACTGGTCACTATGACACACACTGACCACCAGGGGGCAGACGCTTAATGCAGGAGCTGACCCCTGGTGGTCAGTGCACTCCCACAGGGGGAACTCTGCTCAGCCACAAGGCAGGCTGACGGCTGCCAGCACAGCGGTGGTGGCAGGAGCCTCTCCCGCCTCCTCAGCAGCGCTAAGGATGTCCAACTGCAGCTTAGGTCTGCTCCCCGCTGGCAAGTGGACATTCCCCCAGGGCTCCCGGGCTGCCAGAGGGATGTCTGACTGACAGTTTAGGCCCGATTCCCCAGGGAGCATGCCTAAGCCAGCAGGTGGACATCCCCCAAGGGGTCCCAGACTGTGAGAGAGCACAGGCTGGGCTGAGGGACCCCTGGGCCTCTAGTATATTATAAAGTATTTAAACACTACACCAGAGTCCAGAAAGGCATTTGCATTGGTATTTTGAGATATTAATGTTTTTTCCTATTAGATACAGTGCCAAAACCTTATCTTTCTTAGATCTAGGACAGGATACTGTAAAATATTTTAAAAGTCTAAACATTTTTGATTAGGAACAAAAATAACTTATGGAATGTCTGCCACAAACTAGGTAATTACAGTTATTAGAGCTAATAAGTGTAGAATCTGCTATTATGAGAGTAAATAAGTGACTTGACCAAAGGTCCATGGGTTCTGTGCCACAGAGACATGATTCAAACCTACGTGTGTCTGAATCCAAGACCAGTGCTTTTTCAACCACTCAGCACTGCCTCATAACTCCAATGTATGAAGATCAGGTAAATCATCTTAAATCATTAGTGAAGCTAATGGGGTACAAATAATAAATGCATAAATAAAAGCAAGTGGTTGCGCTTTGCTCTCTAAACCTAGTTAAAAGGTTGACCTATCTTCCAGCAGATACCTAGTTACTTCATAATGTTGGATCACAATTAAGAACTCCAGATTCAGCAGCTCTTTTTAACAGGTGGAAAAATGTTTGTCCTAGAAATGTTCATTTTTCAAATTACTAAAGGAACACAGTGAATATTAAGGTAACATTTTTTAAGAAGTGTTTGAAAGTCAACAAATTTTCCCTTGTTTTAGAAATTTAAATTAGTTCCTTATGTCATTTCAACATTAAAGCTTGAAGAATATAGAAAATTAAATCTATTTGCTCAAAAATCATTTATACTTGACCACCTGTGATATTTTATATTATTGGTTTTATTGTTTAATCCCTTTAATACATATACAATCTACATTTAAGTGAAAAGTGCTCTTAATTTACTTAGTGTTAAAGTGCTATAGTATTATAGGGTATACTATAGTAATATAGGGTATATTTTAAGGAGATATTTTTATTTGAAGATTTTATTTCATATGATTAAATTTAATTTCTTATAAAAGGAGGGAACATTATAGATTTATCATTTATAAAGTGTTTTAAGAGTATGTGGTATACTATAAATAAATTTACTTATTGTGAGCAATACATGTTTGCATGCATAGTACTCATTTTTAACTAATCTCATTACAGTGATTTTTTAGAGTCTTCTTGATACCTTTTTGAAGTCTTCTCTATACCTTCAACAGGCTTGAAAAAATGCTCAGAGTGAATAAGCAATTTCAAATGTTCAGTGCTTGCAATGTTAAATGTTAATTGGGATCTCTGAGCTATCAAGCCATTTTAAATGGTCTGTTGTGGGAGAGAAAGGAAATTAAGGTACCCTTTATTTTTAAAAGATAATATAGAAAAGGTAATTGACATACTCTTAAGAGTTAAAAGAATAATATTGTAAATTTTTAATTATTACAGGACAACTCATACGATCAGTTTAAGATTTAAACTTTTCTCTTTTCTTTCTTTGATACGCTTTTGACTCTTTGGAAGAAAATTACACTAGTTCTCCCTTATGGTTGAAACAAGGATAGTACAAATACTATATGTGCTCTTATTTCCTATACATGCATACCTATGGTAAAGTTTAATTTATAAATTAGTTTCACAGAAATTTGTTCTTACTGTAGATCTTAGCAAACATGACATACAATTTTCTTCTTTCACATTTTTACTTAAAGGAAGCACTTTACAGCTTCTCATTGGCATATCCAAATTGCCAGCATCACTACTCTTGTAGTGGGCACTACTTTGGGACAATAATTAAGTAAAATAAGGGTTACAAGTACAGTCGATACTAAGACAGAGGATCTGATAACCAAAATGGCAGCTAAGTGACTAATGGGTGGGTAGCATATACAGCTGAATATGCTGGGCAGCGGGCTGATTCATGCAGGTACTGGGGCAACACAGAGCAGAAAAACATATTCTATCACACTACTTCAATCAGTGCACAATTTAAAACTTATGAATTGTTTATTGCTGGAATTTATCATTTAATATTTTTGGACCATGGTTCACTGTGGATAACTGAAACCATGGAAAATGAAATCACAGATAAGGGAGAGAATACTGTACAACAGAGCAGACAAGGAAAAGGAGTTGCAGACTGTAAACCTTTATCCTGGTAATTTGTTAGGAGTTATGGAAAAACTCGGGGGGTTGGGGGTGAATTACTGAAAAGACAAAGCTATAGTGTTATAAAGTATTATTCTTCCTTACCTTAGAGCAGTGGTTCTCAACGGGGGTGATTTTGACCTCTGGGAAATTTGGCAATGTTTGGAGATATACTAGTAAATATACTAGAGGCCCGTTGCACGAAATTCATGCAAGAATAGGCCTTCCTTCCCCCACCTGCCAGCACTGGCTTTCCTCTGGCACCCGGGACCTGGACTTCCCTTGCAGCCCCGGCTTCGTTTGGAAGGTCGTCCCACAGACATTCGGTCTAATCAGCATATTACACTTTTATTATTATAGATTTTAACCCTTACCTGAGGAAATGTTTTTATTGATTTTGAGAGAGAGACATCAATGTGAAAGAGAAACATCAAACAGTTGCCCTCTGCATATGCCCAACTTGGGATCAAACTCAGAACCTAGGTATGTGCCCTGACCAGGAATTGAACCTTCAACTTTTTTGTTTGTTTTGTTAATCCTCACAGAGGATATTTTTCCCATTGATTTTTTTTTTTTTTTTGAGTGAGAGTGGACAGAAGTGAGGGGAGAGAGAGAGAAAGAAAGAAAGAGAAACATCATTATGAGAGAGACACATTGATTTGTTGCCTCTGGCACGGGGATCAAACCTATAACCCAGGTATGTGCCCGTGACCAGATCCTTTGATGCGTGGGCCAATGCTCTAACAACTGAACACACAAGCTAAAGGTAAGCCCGCAATATTTTAATATACAGGAGGACAATCCAACCAACTGATCCACCGGGCCAGGACTTGGGGATATTTTTGATCGTCCTCACCTGAGGGAATCATGTTGCGTAGAGATTAGGGTTGCTGTTAAACATCTTATCATACATAGGACAGCCACCACCAACAAAGAAGTATTCAGTCCAAAATGTTAACAGTATTAGATTGAGAAACGCTGTCTTAGAGACAACTATCTCTCATTTCACACATAATGGAAATATGGAGATTTTGCTTATGACCATATTTTGTTTATTCATGTCTTGTTTATACAGTATTTAGAAGTACCATTGGTTTTGGAATTGATAGCTTCAAGTTTACTTTGTTTAAAACTTAATACGTATTATCAATGTTTATTTATTTCAAGGCATCTTGCAATATATACCATAGGGGTAGAAGAATTTTAAGATAAAATTATAGCTTTTGGGGAAACTACAGTTTAGAAAAGAAAGTGAAATGTGGGAGAAATGATTCAAAATGTAAGTTGAACAAGGATAGACAGAAACTACCTTATGTCTAAAATTATTTGCAGGGAACCACCTAAGTGTCCAAGAGCAGGAAATATTTGGCTATATGACAGTATTTTTATATATATAGGAACATTATGTACTCATTATAAATGATATTTATGACGAATTTATGATAACAAAGGTATATCCTTATGTTAAGTGAAGAAAATAAAATGATATAAAATGTAATCCTCTGCTTTTAACTTAAGAAAAAGGAAAAAAATACTGTCAGATAAAGTATCTGGTGTATAGTATTACAATATTACATATTACTAATATTCTAGTAAACAAGATAGATTATATTGATTCATTATTCATATAACAAATATTTTCTCAATGTCTTCTATGTTTCAAGCACTATGCTCGATTCTAGACACAAGGCAGTGAACAAGAGAAGCACAAAACTTTTCTTAAAATGTTAATAGTCTTATAAGGGAAGAGAAGCAGAGAACAAAATAAAAAATTGTGTTAAATAATAAAAGTGTCTTATGGGAGTGTATAGCTGTTGGTTATTAGTAAGAGCAGACTAGGCTAAACTTGGGAACAAATTAACTCAGAAATCTTCATAATTTATCAGACAAGGAATTTGTTTTTCATGTAAGTATTATCCAGTTGTATCAGGTAGCACTCTCCCATCTTGCAGAAACATGTGGCTTGTTCCATTGCCATTACGGGGAGAGCTGATGAATCCCACTGGACATTTTTAAGGACCAGTCCTGTAAGTTTTTCTTTCCCATCCTACCAGAAATCAAACTCATTCTCCCAACCCAACTGGAAAGCATGCTGGAAAATGCAGAGGAGCTACATTTCAATATTTTTTGACCACCAACTCGGTCACTGGTCTTTACCACAGGTTGTACAATTCAGGAAAGGCTCGCCCAGAAGTGCTGGCATTTAAATTGAGACCTGGAAAATAAGTAGTTAGCTAGACCAGGAAGGATATAGAAAGACTATTTCAGTAGACAAAATCTTGTACCTGTGCCTAGAAGAGAGAGAAGGAATGCCTTTCTAAGAACTGGAAGTTTAGTAGTTGAACAATGAATGTGGGGGGAAGGCAGGAAGTTGCAGTTAGAAGGATTTTATAAGCTCTGTTAAGGTACTCAGAAACTATTCTGAAGTAAATAAAAAGCCATTGGCAGGTTTAAAGCCTGATAAAGTTTGAGTGATGTGAATAGAGTGATGTAATAAAATGTTCATTTTGGAAAAATCATTGTGGTTGTAGTGAAGAGTATGGATGGGAGGAGAGCAAGATTGCAGTTGGGAGGCCAGGTAAGAATAACCACTAGCATCAGTCCATTTAAACAATGTTGGGGACCTGTGGGAATGGGAATGGAAAAAATAGAATGGGGAGAGATTTAAGAGTTGTAATTGGAATTTAGTAGTCTCTGGGTGGTCAGTAACAAGAGGAGTGTGTTATATGGGGGATGTGATTGGCTAAGTTTGAGACATATCAAAGTGTTTGTATCCAAACAAAAGGGTTAAATACATGGGTCTGAGATCAGAAGAGAGATCTTCATTTGGCAAGAGATTTATCAACACATAGATCATAACTGAACCCAGGAGCGTTTGTACAGGGGAATGAATGCATACTATAAGGGAAGAAAGCCTGTGTCAGACAACATATAAGGCAGAGGTTCTTAACTTTTACAGTGTATCTAAATTACCTCTGAGTTTCTTAAAAATGTGGTACCTGGGCTCCACAGGTAAATTGGTCTCGGTGTGTCCTAAGATAGCCCATGTTTCAAAAGCCCCCCCTAGTGATTTTAATGTACAGCCAAGGTTGAGAGCCACTGATGTAGGGTTACCAGAGAACGAATACAAAAGAGGCTAAAAATCACTGAGACAGGAGAGAAACTATCTGGTGTCTCCAAGCCATAGGGAAAAAAAAATGTCGAGGAATGGGCTGAGTAAAATACTGAGAGTAAGAAAAATAATGATTCAAAGTATTATTGGATTTGCCAATATAAATATGAATTATGACCTGTATTAATGGTCATGGACACCTAGTTGCTATAGTTTGAGTAGTAAGTAAAACGTAAAGGGAAGGAGGCAGTGATGTCACACTTTTTCCAGGAGTTTGATTGTGAAAGATGTGTCAGCCTAAGTATGAGGCACTGCAGTGGCAAACCTAGGTAAATTAGGAGATTGGGGCTATCAGGAGGTTATCAGGAGGCTCTAACAGTGATGGCGAACCTATGACATGCGTGTCAGAGGTGACACGCGAACTCATTTTTTGGTTGATTTTTCTTTGTTAAATGGCATTTAAATATATAAAATAAATATCAAAAATGTAAGTCTTTGTTTTAC
>NW_006283436.1:1595664-1618687 GCF_000327345.1 Myotis davidii
AATGTGTCTGATTTGCCAAATTTTCTGGAACTAGAATGGAGACTGTTTACCTCTGAAATTTATCAGACCGAATGCCTTTGATATATTTTGGATACTCTGAATTAGAAACGCCTCATTTGAAAATTGGTAAGTTACAATTTTCTAATGTCTTTTCTTTCAGTTCATGTTTTATAGCAGGGTGGAGGAAGAAAAGAGCATTCAGGCACTCATACACTCATTCATCAAATGATATTTATGCTGGCATGCATTAGTGAATGAGAAAGTCCGTGCCCTCAAGGAGCTTACAGACTAGTCGGGTAGACAGACAAACAACTAGAACATAGTGTGATAAATTCACTATAGTCTGATAGTGAGGGCATCCAATTCATTCATTAGCAGTTAGAAGAGTCTTCTGGGAGAATGGGATATTTTGTGTGAGACCTAAGACCTTTAAGGAGAGTAGGAATTTGCCAAGAGAAGATCAGAGTGAGTGTCGACTCACTGGAAAGATGAATGTTAAGGCTGAGGGAATAGAGTAGAATGTTCTCAAGGCAAGAGAAAGTAAAGAACCATATATAGACAGGGAAAATTAGATAGGATGTTAACCTACCCTTGTCTTCCCCACCTCCATTGTCAGAGATAAGCTCAGATTTTCCTACAAGTACAAACCCCTACATATAACCCTCAAAATGCCAGGTCTCAAATTTACAAGTACAGAAGCAGGTTGTTCTAGTTATCTAATGCTGCATAACAAATTACCCAAAATTGATGGAATAGAACAGCTGTTGATTATACCCACAGATTCTGGGTCAGGATTTCAGACAGGTCACAGCAGGGGTGGTTTTTCTTAGTTCTATGATGCTTGGGATCTCAGCTTGAGGACTGGAAGGCTGTGAAGGCTAAAATCATCTGCAACATTGTTTGTTCATCTATCTAGCAGTTGAGTCTGGCTATTGGTGGAGGGCTTATTTCTTTTCTGTAAAAGTCTCTCTGTATTGTCTCTCCTCATAGGCTAGTTTGAGCTTCCTCAGAACATGGTGACCAGTATACAAGAGTGTCTCAAGAAGAAAACTAGGTGTAAGTTTTATCTTTTTTGTGACCTAGCCTCAGAAATCACATGGCACCATCTTTACCATAGTCTATTTGTTGGAGCAGTCATAGCCCTTGCCCATGTTCAAGGGAAAGGAACAAAGAACCTACCTGTCAGTTGGAAGAGTGTTAGTGACATTGTAAGAAGAGAAGGGGAGAAAGGATTAATTGATTGATTGACTAGTGTATTTGGAAAGAATAATCTCTCACACTCATTTAAGAATATTCACAAAATAAGAACAACCTATGTTCCGCTGCAGCAGTCATAATTGTCCTTTATAGCTGCCTGTTATTCACTCATGTTGTCTTTAACATTATGTATGAGGTAATTTATAAGTTAGCTGCCCCATTCAGTATTTGCAAAAGCAGACATAAGGCTAAAAGTGGTACTAAGAAAAATCATATGATTCCATTGGAAATCAACAAAGATTTTTAATTAAAGCAGGTAAAACTGTAACTACTGGTTCTGTGTTGTCACTTTAGACATATAAATCAATGGAATTAAATAAACATTCTTTCAGAACCTAATGTAATTTTAAGTTAAGGAACTTCACTACTACTTTATCTTCTTTGCTAGCTAGATATGACAGTTTGGGTTTATTTTTTAAACCTCATTTTTTTAATGCTGTGTACTAGTCTCAGTTATAATATAAACAATATTAAACTTTAAAAACATTGTTCTTACAGTAAAAATAGATGTTGAAGTTAAAACTACAGCTCATTACATTTCTGTTTGTTTTTCTTTGTTTGACCCTGATTTTCTCATGAATAGAATTATTTTTATATATGTGTTTGTGCAAGCTATGTATATGTATACATATATGTACATGTATGTACATACATGATATATTGAACAATGTCTATATACATACATAACCATATACCCAAAACTAGGCCTTTCTTGTTTCACTGTGTATCTTAGTGAATCCTTTTAGTCCTCTGATTTTAAATGATCCAGGAAGATCTGAATTTAATTAGAAAGAAATCTTTTAAAAGTTATGTATCTATTCTTAATATCTTTTGCTGTTCTAATCCACCGTATCCTCTCTTCTCCTGCCCACTTCAGCTAAGTCTCAGAGACTTACTGACCTTAAAAAGACTTCCCAGGATACTTTGATAAGAAGTAGAGTTGAAAAATGGTAGTCGACTATTTTTACCAAATGCTGTGCATTTGTTACCTCACTTAATCCTCACAGCGACTAGGAAGAGTACCTGTTATTCTCTTTATTTCCCAGAGAAGAAAGCAAAAAGCTGCAGGAAATGCAGTAGCTGTCCGTTACTCAGCTGTGATATAGTAGTGACAATAAATTAGATTCTATGCCAGATCTACCGAACTCCAAATACTGTGGGGGGGTTTTCAGTTTACTATCATTACCTGTAGTTTTCCCATAATATTTCAAGAGTTGAGTATTATTTTGATTCTGATTTATTATTTATGTGAGTGATCAGAATTAAATTGTTTGTTTTCTTCAGCTAGATGTATATATAAATCTGGATTATTTGTATAGGGCATTTTCAGGAGCAGTAAGACTTAGGTGAGCAAGACATTAACCCTACTAAGAGCTCATAGTCTGTTGTCAGTCAGAATTTTTAAAGGTTTTTATTATGACCAAAAAAATATACTATGAAACTATGTAAAGTATAATTTATTATGTTGCACAAGAACAAAACATTCCAGCTCACCAAGAAAAGATAGTTGGAAAAAGTTAATCAGAATGTAAGTTTCCTGTAAGAAAATATAACATTCTACAAGAAATCAAACTGTTGCCTTAGATTAAATTCCTCACACATCTATGTAAGCACCATAAAGAAAAGAAAATGTATATTATCTACTTGTATTATACTTTTCTTTAATGTACCAAAGCCAAGTACAACCCCAACTCTGCTACTTACTGCTTGATCTTTCTATTATTTTATGTTTCATCAGTGACTTTTCCTCTTTAGAGTAACATATTTCCTTAAAGAGGAGGTTGCATTTTTTACAGAGATAAAAATTTCATGTAATTAAAAACATTGCAGCCTTGAAAATGTTTTAATATTAATGTAGTGGCTCATGGGTAAGTAGTACTGGAGTCATAGAAAAGTCAAGATAGAAGTAGTGATATAAGAAACACTCCCAGAAGCCAATCACTGCTGGAAGAGCCAGACAATGGCCTTAGTTCAGGGAACCTTTTCAGGAAGTCACACCACCTGTTGATGTTCTGATACATGCTACATGCTAACGTGGCAAGTTAGTACATGGAATACTTTGGAAAATAAGCTAGACAGTTCAGTGAAGTGCCCTTTCTTTGTTCTGGGCCAGAGGTTTGCCCAGCTTTCCCATGCCATCACAGGGCCCCTGTTTTCTTTCTTATAATTTCTGGCTATCCCAGTTCATGGAAAACTGAAACAAGATAGTCATGTTTTTAAAAATTTCATGGTATTTTAGTCAAACATGAATCTCTGAAGTTTGATTTGATAATAAATTTAAGGTATCTTGCTAGAGTTAAAAGAATAATTTAAATACATGAACTCATATTAAAATTCATCTTTAGCATTATTCAATAGTAAATTTAAAATTTTGCTCCTTATGAAATAACGTTTATGACAGGCACCAGGCAATACAGTTTAGCATATATGTGCACGGTGAAGTTGTAGGGAGAATGAAGAATTGAGCTTTCTCCTCCTGGAATGGCCATCCAACTGCTCCCTTTATCCTTTCTCTAATTTCTTTCCTAATATACAGCTTAGACATCATCCGTTCTGGTGATATTCTCTGATGCACTCATTGCATTAGGCATACCTCTTTTGTGAACATCTGTAGCACTCTGTGCATCAGGTGCTTCTCTTCATCTCTCCCTTGCTTTACTATAAAATTGTAATCTTCACTAGAAGATTTTACTATGGCCTGCAGACCAAAGGGTCCCAGGTTCAATTCCAGTGTGTTTTGTGTTTCTTATCTTTGTGTCTCAGCAGCTCATCTTGTACCTGATACTTGGTAGGCACTGACATCTTTGTTGAATGAATGCATACATGAAAAAATAAATATGAATAGATTTACAGGTATTTTATGAAGCACACATTCATGGGAGATTGTGTTTCAGGAGGGAAAAAGCATTAACTCATTACCCATGAAAATTAAACCAGTGCCTTTGTTATGTTTCTTTGTCCCATTCTGCAATATTGTTTCTGTTCCTTTGGATCTTTAACCTATTGCCCTGAACAAAATATAGTGGTTATTTAAATTATAGCTTTGTCAGTAAGGGTTTAACACTTAATGTTGACTTTATTAAAATATGAGTTTAAAATTGTTTTTAATATTGTTAATTTGCAGTTGTATTGTGTGTGTTTGTGTGTGGTCACTTTTCCTTCCACAGAATGTGTCCTTAGTTATTAACTGGAGGCCACAGCAAAATAAGATTTATTTGCCTTATGGTGAAAACTTGACATTTTGGGGGATTCTTTGGAATGTGTCTGTTTTTAAAATTATGGGCTTTCTGATATAAATCTAAAATTAGGTGAATGATATTTATGGTTTTTATAACACTTTAGTGTTCACAGATTGCCTTCATGTACTTCTTTTTATATAATCTTCAAATTAAATGCTTGTGAGATAGTATAAGACATAATATAATGGGGTATTATAATATCCATTTTATAAATAAATAACCTAAGAATCATAGAGATTTAATAATCCTAGATTGTACACATAGGCCTGGAATTTAACTTGTGGGAAGATTTTTATTACTGCTTCAATTCCTTTAATAGTATTGTTCAGACTTTTCTACTTAATTGTGAATTTGTGTCAGTAAACTATGTTTTTCTAAAAGTTTGCCCATTTTATGTGTTTTCAAATGTATTGGCATGAAGCTGTTTTAATATTTGCTTATTTTAGTGCAGCAACTGTAGTTAGGACGTTTTTTATATTAACTATTTCTGCATACACCTCTTCCTCGTCCTTTTTCTCTTTTTCCTTCCTGTCCTTTTTTCCCTTTCTTCCATCCTTACTACTTTCTGCTATATCTCTCCAGAGGTTTGCATCGTTATTAGGCTTTTTAAAGAGTCACCTTTTAGCTTTGCTGCCACCTTTATTTTATTTTTATTTTCTATTTCTTTAATTTCGGTTATTTCTTATCCTCTAAGCATTCAAGACTATAAAATACTCAATTATTGATTTTGCTGTGTACCACAAGTTTTCATATTATATTTTGGTTGTCATTTAGTTATGAATATTTTATTCGAATTCTTATTTTAAGTTATTTAGAAATATGCTTCTTATTTTCAAAGCAATTCAGTTATTTCTAGTTATATTTTCTTACTAAAGTCTATATTAATCTCGTCCTTAGAGAATGTGGTTTATATAATGTCAATTATTTATTTATTTATTTTTGTTAATCCTCACTTGATATTTTTTCCATTGATTTTTTTTTTTTTTTTTTGAGAGTAGAAAGGAGGGAACGGGGGAGAGCTAGAGAAAAACATCTGTGTGAAAGAAACACATGATTGGTTATTCCTGCAGGGCCCTGACAAGGTACATGCCCTTAACCACGTGACTCTTCCTTGCACGGGCTGACACTCTGACCACTGAGCAACACTGGCCAGTGCAATATCTATTATTTACAAGATTCTGAATCTGCATTTGTGGCCTACTGTGTAATCAGGTTTTGAAATGTTTTCCTTTTTGTTTTTTACTTTACTGATTTTTAAAGAAAAAGATGAAGGGATCGGGAGAGAGAGACAGACAGACATCAATTTGTTGTTCCACTTATTTATGCATTCATTAGTTGCTTCTTTTTAAAAACAAAAACAAAAACATGATTTTTTCAAATATATTTTTATTGATTTCATAGAGGAAGGAAGAGGGAGAGATAGAAACATCAATGATGAGAGAGAATCATTGATTGGCTGCCTCCTGCATGCCCCGCACTGGGGATCAAGCCCGCAACCCGGGCATGTACCCAGGACTGGAATCGAACCCAGGACCCTTCAGTCCGCAGGCCAATGCTCTATCCACTGAGCCAAACCAGCCTGGGCCATTAATTGCTTCTTGTATGTGCCCTGACCAGAGATTGAACCCGCAATCTTGCCATATCAGGATGATGTTCTAACCAACTGAACTTCCCAACCAGGGCGGAAATGTTCTGATTTGGAAATGTACTTGAAAATAATACGTATTCTATAGTTGTTGGTGCCATTTTATATATGTCTTCAAATCTATGTTCTTATGAAATTGTCTTATTGACCTGTCAATTACTAAGCTATATTAAAAATGTCAGCCCTAGCCAGTTTGCTCAGTGAATAGAGCGTCGGCCTCCAGACCAAAGGGTCCCAGGTTCAATTCCAGTCAAGGGCACATACTTAGTTGCAGGCTCCTCCCCAACCCAGGCTCAAGTTAGGGCATGTGCAAGAGGCAATCAATCGATGTGTTTCTCTCACATAGATGTTTCTCTTTGTCTTTCCCTCTCCCTTTTACTCTCTCTAAAAATCAATGGAAAAATATCCTTGGGTGAGGATTAACAAAAAATAAAAACAATAATAATAAAACTGTATTTTTTCTGGTGTTTAGTTCTACTTGTCAAGTTGTGAGGTTTTTTTTTAAGATTTTTTAAATTGATTTTTAGAGAGAGAGGAAGGGTGAAGAAAAGAGAGGGGGAAACATTGATAGAGAGCAGAACATCGATGGGCTGCTCCTGCATCCCCCCTATCATGGATCGAGCCCCAAACCTGGGGATGTGCCCTGAACAGGAATCAAACCAGTACCCTCTTAGGTGCATGGGACAATTGCTCACCCAATTGAACCACATCAGCCAGGGCCTATGTTTCACATTTTTCTTTATGCATTTATAGGTTATGTTATTAGTTGCACACAAATTGGATATTATTATGCACTCCTAAAGAAAAGCCTTTTATTATTTAAAAATTATCCTCTGTATTTCTAATAATGCTTTTCACCTCAGTACATTTTATATACTATTAATGTAATTTATGATATTTGCATTAATATTTTTCACATAGGTATCTTTTGAAAAGAAAAAAAGTAGCTAAAATGTTTTTAATCTAACCTGACATTTTTATCTTTTAATTGGATCATACAGTTCATTTACATTTATTGTAATTACTGCTATATTAGAGTTTATATCTACTATTTTATTTTGTGTTTTTATTTTACCACCAATTTTTCTTTTTCTTCCCTTTATTGCCTTTTTGTATTCTTCATTATTTTTTCTCATTTTTGTTGTTCTACTAGTTTGTCATACCATTTTTAGTTGGTTACCATAGAAATGTTACCATGTTTATTTTCAAATTATGTACATATCTATAATAACTACCCAAAGAACAGAACATTTTCCCGTTTTATATATATAATGTATATCTATCATTTTTAATTCTGTACGAAATAAATATTATTTTATAATGTTAATATTGCTTATGTTTACATCCCTTTTCCCACCCTATCATTTCTCTGTCATTTCACATTTTGTATCTGGTAGTATTTTCATTTTGCTTGAAGGTATGTTCAGCGAGGAAAGTAAAAACCTTTTTAGTTTTTATCTCTAAATGACCTTATTTCACTCTCATTGTTAGAAGAATTCTGTTGTGTATAAAATTCTAGGTTAAGAGCGAATTCCTTTTAGCCTATTGAAGATATCCACTGTCTTTAGGCTTCAACTATTCCTTTAAAAATTTAATTATTGATCTTTCAATCCATTGAATGTAATTTCACTTTTCTCTGTTTGCTTTTGAGATCTTTTCTCTTTCTTATATTTTCTGCAGTTTTGTTCTTCTGGTATAGCTTCTACTTCCTTCTCTCATTGCCAGAGTGCTAATTCAGATATGTTAGATCTTTTCACAATATTTTCCATGCTTCTTTAGCTCTCAGGACTACATGTGACATAATGTATTTACTTCTCTGTTTCAATGTTCTAATTCTCATTTCAACTATATTAAAGTTACTGCTTAACCTAGAGGATACGTTTTTATTGATTTGAAAGAGAGAGAGAGAGAAAACGAGAGATAGAGATAGAGAGAGAGAGAGACAGAGAGAGAGAGAAAGACAGAGAGAAACATAAATATGCTAGAGAAGCATTGATTGGTTAAATGTGAGAAACATCGATTGGTTGCTTCCCATGAACTGGTTGTGCCCTGAACAGGGCTCAAACCCACAACTACAGAAAAACATAATATTTAAGTATTTAAAAAACAAATATTTAAAATTGCTAGTAATCTAAGAAGTACTGATAGAAGTACCCATACAGTGCCATTTTTTATATCACACTAGAGGCCCGGTGCATGAAATTCGTGCACTTGGGGGGGGGGGTCCCTCAGCCCAGGCTGTGCCCTCTCGCAATCCAGGACCCCTTGGGGGATTTCTGACTGCTGGTTTAGGCCTGATCCCTGCAGTTGGATATCTGGCAGTCGGACATCCCTCTCACAATCTGGGACCCCTCAGGGGATTTCCGAGTGCCGGTTTAGGTCTGATCCCTGCAGTCGGACATATGGCAGTCAGACATCTCTCTCATAACCCCGTTCGTTTGCTCCTAACTGCTCGCCTGCCTGCTCATTCCTAACAGCTCGCCTGCCTGCCTGCTCAGTGTGTCATAGTGACCGGCCATTCCAGTCATTCTACTCATTCCGTTGTAATGCTTGCTTAGACTTTTATATATATAGATTAGAAAAGGAAGGGAGGGAGAGATGTCAGGAGAAGGGGAGGGAGGAAGGAAACAGAATTTGAAATCCCCAAAGTACAGGCATTCAAGAATCCAGATACTTTCATATCTCTTACTGGCAAGAATGTTAATTGCTGTAACTCTTATGCAGAGCAGTTTGGCAATATGTATCCAAGTTATTAAAATACTTAATATTTGTGACACATAAATTTTACTTCTAAACTTTTTGAAAAGAATTAAAGATATATGCAGAGATTTGGCTAAAAGAGTGGTCATTACATCACTTTATAGAAAATGAAACACAACAATAACCATCCAGTGTGAATGAATTGATATTATGCCTTCTGTGTATGTATGTGTGTGCAAGTGAGATTGCAAAAAATATAACATATTTTTTGGTGTGCTGCAGAATGTTAGTAATTAGTGTATGTGTGCCATGAGATCAAAAAAGGTTGAAAATTGCTGTTCAAGAGACTAAAACTGCAGTCATATAGTTGAGTTGTCACCTGGCTCTGGCTCCAGAATAGGGAAGCAGATCCATTTAATTTGGCATCTTTAAAAAATTATCAACAAATCCTTCCTTTAAAGCCCTGTCCCAAAGTACAGTTCCTAAACTTTTCTGAGGTTTTGCAATAGAATCGCGTTTTCTCTCCCTCTCTTCTTCCTACCCTTCCACCTTTACCTTTTCACTCCTTGGGTTATCTTTATTGAATCCAATTTCCAGTTTCAAAAACTGTATTGACATCTTTTATTTGTTTTCTTTCTTGTTTTGCCTTCTAGTGTTATAATTTTAATATACACCCATTTAAGAATATGACATTTTCTCTATTAGTCAAGGCATAGTTTAAATTTCCTAATTTAAATTTAATGGTTTTCTTCATAAAGATTCTGTGCACTTCTCATTAAATTGCATTCCATAATATGCAGTTTTTTCTTATCATTTGGAATGAAATTTCTTCATTGTATTTTCTAGGTAGTTATCTACTTGGTGATATTACTTTAGTATATTTAACTTATATCTACAAAATTTAGTAAACTTATTAGTTTTATTTTTTCTGCACTGATACTTTTAGATTTAATTATATACAACCATTTTGTCAGAATATTTTGCCTCTTCGTATATTAATTTATTATTTATTTCTGTTCTGCATTTGTAAAAAATATTTGACATAATTTAAAATAATATTGGTAACTAATATCCTTATTTTTCCCCTGAGTTTGCAGGCCATACTTATAGTAGGGTTCTATTATTGGGTATAATATTTTTTTTTAAATATATTTTATTGATTTTTTACAGAGAGGAAGGGAGAGGGATAGAGAGTTAGAAACATCGATGAGAGAGAAGCATCGATCAGCTGCCTCCTGCACACTCCCCACTGGGGATGTGCCTGCAACCCAGGTACATGCCCTTGACCGGAATCGAACCTGGGACCTTTCAGTCCGCAGGCCGACACTCCATCCAGTGAGCCAAACCAGCCAGGGCTATTGGGTATAATATTGATTTCTATTTTTAAATAGCTCATTATTTAAAAAATATATTTTAGGAAAGGCTCAAAAACTGAAAAAGCATGTTCAAAGGATGAAGATGCCAGCTTTAAGGAGGCTCCCTCTGTCCAAATTTGGAACAGTTGGACTATTAAAATAACGAATGAAAGAAATGGATTCTAACATAATAAATTAAAAAGAGTAATCCATGAATCCAAGAAAATAATATAAAGAATTAGTGAGAAAAATGGGTGGTGGGACTGTGCTTCTTTAAAGAATGCCAGCTAATAAATGTAGAAAAAGTAGAAATAGAAAACGACCTTTATTTATAATTTTAATAACTGATTCAGGCAATAGTCACCAATTGCTACTAAAATTATTGGGTAAAGGACTGTTTGGAAGCAGCACATTTACATGGTCTTAGATTATCACCTCACAGATTACTAATTAATGAGAAAGGAAAAGGTACCTTTAAAATGGAGAAATCTGCCAGATACCATCATAACTAAATGACCAAACTTCACAACACTGCAAAAGGACAGTTTGGCATTATATGGCTTCTAATATGATGCACTTCAGAAGGAAAATATGTCAGTTTTGTTATATTCCTACCAATAATGTTTAGCCTAAATGTAATCATGAGGAATTAGACACATTCGAATTGAATAACTAGACTTTTCCAAAATGTCAGTCATATGAAAAACTAATCAAGACTGGAGAATTGTTCTAGGTGAAAGGAGAATGAAGATTGATTGGATCCTAATTTAAAAAAACAACACAGCGAAATGATTAAGGATGGTCTGGACACAAATGCCATTGTGGGTTGAATATTATATCACACTAGAGGCCCGGTGTACAGATTCGTACACCAGTGGGGGCCCTCGGCCTGGCCTGCGGGGTTCAGTGGACCTCCGCACGGATGCAGCCTGGCCTTACCTGACAGCTCATCAGGCTCAGCCCACTGTCCACGTCAATCCCTGAAGTGGCAGGTGGCCAGGGAGGAGCCCGAGCTTGGCTGGGCGCCGCACCGCTCCTGCTTATCCAGCCCCACTACGCCTGTCGCCACTGGCTCGGGCGCGCAGGGGGAGTGTCCACGGGAGAGGCTTCCACTATGACAGCTGTACTTGCCAGCCATGAGCCCGGAGTCTGGCACCCCATTTTTCAGCTGAGCAGTGCTCCAGCTGTGGGAGCACACTGACCACCAGGGGGCAGCTCCTGCGTTGAGCATCTGCCCCTTGGTGGTCAGTGTGTGTCATAGCTACTGGCCAGTCATCTGGTCACTTAGGTTTTTATATCTATACTAGAGCCCCGGTGCATGAAAATTCATGCACTGGACGGGGGGTCCTTCAGCCCATAGTCTGGGAGCCCTCAGGGGTGGGTGGTGGCCTGGCGATCAGGGAAAGGAAACACCCCCATCACACTTCTGCTGCTGCCACTGCCAGCAACGCAAGCCTAGGCCAGCCCTGCTTACCTGAGCCTTGGGCGGCCCTGGGCGGCTGGGCAGCCACCATCGAGGCTTGTCTGCGTCTCAGGCCTCAGCTGGGTAGCTGCCATCCAAGGCTTGCTTGTGCCTCAGGCCAGCCCTAGGCAGCTGGGGGGCTGAGGGCGGGTCCGGCCGCACTGTGTTCCTGTTGCTCCCCCACCCCCGACTGGGCTGAAAGGAATGTGGGACTCCAGCAGGGCTGAGGGGACTGGGCGCCACCATCTTTGTGATGGCATGATGGTCAATTTTCATATTCCCTCTTTATTAGATAGGATAGATTAAATATCAATTTTAAGTGCTTGAATGTGATACTTATCACGGTTGTGTAGAGAATATCGTGTGCAATTAACTTAAATGGTTCGGCAAAAATGTGTGTTTATGTGTGTGTGTGTATATATATATGTATGTTTATATAAATAAATGTACATATGTGTACACACATACAGATATGCATACATACATAAGTACATACCCATGAAACTGGGTAAAAGATGTGTGTTCAATGATTGGGAGGGACTACTGGGTCTTTCTTTAAGTTTAAAGTTTTTCAAAAAAGTTGGTAACTTGAAATAAATTATTCTAACTTTGGTCTATAACATCATAAAATTTAAATTTAGCTATTCTATACCTACAACTATTATCTACTTTGTAGTAATTCTCTAACAATTTCTTATTGTTCATGATTTTTTCAGCCTATATAAGAAACTGTGTGTGTATATGTTTGTGCGTGTATGCATGTGTTTGTGTACACATATGCATGTGTGAGAGCCTTTAGTGTCTCTACTGAATTCCTGTTCCCCAAGGAAACTTCTCAGCATGTGTTATTTTTTATTGGAAGTTCTGCTCTGACATAAATATCCTAAACTAAAATGTTCTTTTCTTCTTTAAAAAATGGTACCATTTATTAGCCATTCTTGAAATGTTATCCTAAATTGGCCCAATCTTTATACCAAGTATTTTCTACTTGGTGCAAAGTGAAAGTCTTTATGAACTGTTCTCATATTGTAGAATAAAATAAGCATGAGGAATTATCACATGAGCCTTTTCGAAGTTCATGGTTACCAGTACATAATAAAAAATAGCCTGATGTACAATTTCTTCTCAATAAATTAACAATTTTTAAATGCTTATCATTGAGTCTAAATTCCATCATAGTCTGATTATGGATTGTCAGTCCCATTTGGTCTAGTGTAGTGCTGAACTTGGAAAAAACTCTTTCAATAGGATTCAGAAATCCTAGAAGGCCCAGTTCTGCCACTAACTAGCTCAAACTAAAGCTCAGGTATTTTGTTTGGTCATTAAAGTGTGGGGGCCTGTTTGGTAAACTAAAAATCTCATTAGACCAGATATGTAGGTAACAACCATCAATTTAACAATCTACTCTAGCATAGAGTGAGTTGGCTATGCTTCCTTTATTGTGTGGTATCTGCAGCTGTTCACTCTCAAACTAACTAAAAAGTTTGCTCGTTTTATCACACAAATTCTCTTTAACACTCTAGGTGACATTGGGGTTGAGAAATAGGTGGTATGGCCCTACCCGGCTTGGCTCAGTGGACAGCGCGTCGACCTGCAGATTGAAGAGTCACAGGTTTGATTCTGGTCAAGGGCATGTGCCTGGGTTGCGGGCTTGATCCCCAGTGGGGGGCGTGCAGAAGACAGCCAATCAATGATTCTCTCTCGTCATTGATGTTTCTATCTCTCTCCCTCTCCCTTCCTCTCTGAAATAAAAAAATAAAAAATAAAAAAAATAAAAAAGAAATAGGTGGTATGACTTACAGATTCTTTATACTTATAATAATTCATTCAGTGATCTCATGATTGATGCTTCCCTTTTACACATAAAGTTCAACTCTTAGATAATGGCAGGTACATTTTATTACACCTGGGACTCTTACCTGTGGAAAACTTTCTTGTGTATAGTACCTAGTCTCAAATTTGTACTATTGGTATTTTTGGCATTTGCTGTTAACTGTTAATCTCCAGTTAAAATATTGACAGTTTTTATCAGAGGATAGAGGGGCTTAAAGTGACATGCATTGTGGAACCTCTCAGAAGAATGTAAGTAGCCTCAATTCACCTTACTCTGTTGGAATGGCCACTTTTCAGTATGAAAGGGGCTGCTAGGAAGAGTAGAGCAGGATGGTGGAACTGGGTTAATAAATGATGATTGTCCATCTCGTAGCTTTTGTACGCCATTTTTCCTCTCTCTGTGAATAACCTGCAGATGACTATATAGCATATGGTAACTACAACACAACACACAGTTTTGATTCTTTTCTACTTTTTAAACTATTTGATTATTACAAAGTAATATGTGTGTGTTTTTCTTTTAGAAAATATAGAAGAAAAAAATCACATGTAACTACATCACACAGAGGTATCATTTTGGTATTCATCCTCCAAGAGATCTTTCTCTTGAGGGATTTCTTATTTTTTGTTTATTAAATTTAGAGAGAGAGAGGAAGGGGAAGGAAGGCATGGCGGGAGGGTGGGAAGGGGGAAGAGAGAGTGTTAATGTCTGCAGCCTCCACCCCTTGCACAGCCCCTGATATGCTGGTCACTGAGAGAGCCATGTTGGTTTTTAATGATTTTATTTTTCTATTTATTTATACATTCATTGGCTGCTTCTTGTGTGTGCCCTGACTGGAGATTGAGCCCACAGCCTTGGCATATTGGGAGGATGCTCTAACCAACTGAGCTACCTGGCCAGGGCAGGATTTTCATTTTTTAAATGAGATCTATTGTATATGCCATTTTGTTATCTAATTTTATTAACAATATATTGTGGACATCTTTTCCAGGTTATTTTATTTTCTTCTGCACTATTATTTCATATTGCCGTATAATATTGTTTAATTGTTCCTTGTCTTATTTAAACAGCTTCCTTTTGTTTATTTAAAAATTTTTATTACACTAATACTCTGATGGCATGGATGAAATAAATATTTGTGCACGATTTTTTTTTTTAATGAAAATCACAATAGCTAGGTAAAAGAGGATGGAAATTTTTAAAATTTTGATACATATTGCTTAACTACTTTTTTTCAAAGTACTTTATATTTAAAAATAGCTTAATATCGTAATACTAGAGGCCTGGTACACAAAAATTTGTGCACTCGGTGGGGGGGCCCTCAGCCCGGCCTATGCCCTCTGGCAGTCCGGAAGCCCTCGGGGGATGTCCACTTGCCAATGGGGAGCAGGTCTAAGCTGCAGTTAGACATCCTTAGCACTGTTGAGGGGGCGGGAGTGGCTCCCACCACCTCTGCTGTACTGGCAGCAGTCAGCCTGGCTTGTGGCTGAGCAGAGCTCCCCCTGTGGGAGTGCACTGACCACCAGGGAGCAGCTCCTGCATTGAGCGTCTGCCCCCTGGTGGTCAGTGTGTGTCATCATGACCAGTCATTCCCAGTTGTTTTGCTGTTAGGCTCAATTTGCATATTACCCTTTTATTATATAGAATAGAGTCCTGGTGCTTGGGTGGTGGTCAACTGGTTTGCCCTGAAGGTTGTCCTGGATCAGAGTGGGTGTCCCGCTGGGGTGCTTGGCCAGTGTAGGTGAAGGGCTGATGGCTGTTTGCAGGCTGGTTACACCCTCTTCAGGGTGGGGATCCCCACTGTGGTGCCTGGCCAGCCTGGGTGAGGAGCTGATGGCTGTTTTTAGGCTGCCCAAACCCCTACAGGGTGGGGGTCCCCACTGGGGTGCCTGGCCAACCTGGGTGAGGGGCTGATGGCTGTTTTCAGGCTGCCCAAACCCCCTCCAGGGAGGGTGTCCCCACTGGGGTGCCTGGCCAGCCTGGGTGAGGGGCTGATGGCTGTTTTCAGGCTGCCCAAACCCCCTCCAGGGAGGGTGTCCCCACTGGTGTGCCTGGCCAGCCTGGGTGAGGGGCTGATGGCTGTTTCAGACCAAGCCCCATGGCGCCTGAAGCTCCCAGACGTTCCTTCTTTTTTTTTTTTTAATTTGCTCCAGCTCCTTGGCCATGGCAACTGGAAGCAGGTATCTGGGGTTTATTTACCTTCTATAAGTGAAAATTTGTTGCTTTTGAGTGGAGCTCAGAGCCAGTGGCAGGCTGGCTTTCTCCATCACTGGAGCAAGCAAGCCTCCTGCTTGCTCCATCTCTGTGGCTGATGGCCGCAATCTTGGTTGGGTTAATTTGCATATAGTTGCTCTGATTGGCTGGTGGGCATGGCTTAAGGTGTAGCAAAAGTATGGTCAATTTGCATGTTTGTCTATTATTAAGTAAGATTAGTTTGAGAACGACTAATATAGGCTATTGATGAATGAATCCTGGATTATCAGAAGGTCTTCATCCTTTAGTCAACCCAATAGAGTTGGTGCCTCATGAACCTTCAATCCAGGAGATTAAACAAAAAAGTTCAGAGAACTGGTGGTCAGTGTGTGTCGTAGTGACCAATCATTCCCAGTCTTTCTGCTGTTAGGGTCAATTTGTATATTACCCTTTTATCATATAGGATTTAGAGAAAACCAGTAAGGAAGATGGTTGGTTTAAATACTGTCTGAGATCTTTTGATAACCTGTTAGCAAGCTGTGAACTTGTTGCTTAATGGTCTGGAGGTGAGAATAAATTAGATACTACCTGCTATCATTAGGAATATTATTAAGAATTTACAATATAAATCAAAAGTGCTATCTATGTAACAACAGATAACACTTTACCAGTATAAAGGCTTTGATGTTCATAGGAAATGATTTGGTTAATGTAGTTTCATCTTTTTTCCCCCTAAATGGGTATTTTTAAAAATTCTTACCCAGGATATGTTTTCACTGATTGGTTGAGAGAGAGAGAGGTGAGAAAAACATTGATCAGTTGCCCCCCATACACACCCTGACCAAGGATCAAACCCGCAACCTAGGTATGTACCCTGACCAAAAATCGAACCTGTCAACTCTTGGTATATGGGACAACATTCTAGCCAACTGAACAACTGGATGGGGTCCAAGTGGGGATATTTTATTGCCTATTCTAAATGACAAAAATAATTCGGTCCTCTTAAAAAATCTAGAAGTGCACAAATATAAAAAAATAAAAATTACTATCTCTAATCATATTACTTAGATATCTCTGTTAAGTTATATGTGTACTAGAGGCCTGATGCATGAAAATTCATGCTTTCGGCTCAGCCCCGACTGAGCCCTCTCCCAGTCCTGAACCCCTTTGGCGGACGTCCACCTGCTGGATTAGGCCCATTCCCCAGGGGATCAAGCTTAAGCCACAGTCAGACATCCTTAGCACTGCAGAATACGCGGGAGAGGCTCCTGCAACTGCCACTGCACTAACAGCCATTAGCCCAGCTTGTGGCTGAGCGGAGCTCCCCCTGTGGAAGTGCACTGACCAGGGGGCAGCTCATGCGTTGAGCATCTGGCCCTTGGTGGTCAGTACACTTCTTAGTTACTGGTCATCCCTGGTCGTTCCACTGCTAGGGTCAATTTGCATATTACCCTTTTATTATTTAGGATACATATAAATATATGAAATTATACATTTTTAAAATTTATGTAAATGTGATCATACTAATGATGTTGTGCAAGTTGATTTAAAAAAATATATCAAGCCTAGCTGGTGTGGCTCCATGGTTAAGCATCAACTCATGAGGCAGGAGGTCGATATGCCTTAATAGTTCATTCAATGCTTCAGTTGCGGGTTTGATCCCCACTAGGGAGTGTGGGTGTGCAGGAGGCAGCCAATCGATGATTCTCATTATTGATGTTTCTCTCTCTGACTCAATAAAAACATATATATTAAAAATGTTAAAATAGCCGAAACCGGTTTGGCTCAGTGGATAGAGCGTTGGCCTGCGGACTGAAAGGTCCCAGGTTCGATTCCGGTCAAGGGCATGTACCTGGGTTGCGGGCACATCCCCAGTAGGGAGTGTGCAGGAGGCAACTGGTCGATGTTTCTCTCTCATCGATGTTTCTAACTCTCTATCTCTCTCCTTTCCTCTCTGTAAAAACTCAATAAAATATATTTTTTAAAAATGTTAAAATATATATATACCAATATATACATCTTCCCATATTATTACATGTAGATTTGCTTTTTTCTTTTTAATGCCTACATGATATTACATGGAATGAACATACTACATTTTAGTAAATTCCTTATTGATAATTATTTAGATTGTCTTTTTCTAATTAATTACAGATAGCGAGTACATTTATTTTCTTAGACAGACATTTATGTTTTTTTTATATTATTTCCATAAAATAAGTACACCTGAAGCATGGAATTGTTATTGGTAGAGAGTAATGATAAGACTTTTAGCTCTGGTATTAGAGCTTGAATTCCAGCCTCCCCCACTAACATGCTGTGTACCATTGGCAAGCTAATTGACCTTCCCATAAAATTGATGTGAATTTAGAAGCCGGATTATAGAATTATTGAGAATTCTATATCTCCTCTTATTGAGGAAATTCCTGTCAGTCACTATGTACCTATTGCACCTGGCATATAGTAAGTACTAAAATACCTCTGTTCTTAAATTTTCTTCTTTAGAAAATTTTCTATTCCTTTCATTTTTTTTCTGAATAGTTTATTTTTATTGACTTGTAGGAGAATTTTTTATTTTAAGAATATTTCTTTCTTTTGTAAGTTATAATAATTTTGAAAATTTTATTATTTTTTTAGTTTGTTTTATCTTTTCCTGAATTTAAGATTTACACTTTTGTTTAGTCAAGTGTGTCAGTCTTTTTTTGTTATGATCTTGTGTCATGCTAAGAAAGGAAATTTCTGCTACAGAATTATAAAATTATCTTCTTGAATTCTCTTAGAGATTTTATCATTTATTTTCTACATTAAAATATTTGCATCCTTTTTTTAAAAAATGTGAGACTAGTAGTGTTCCTCTTCTACTATCCCAAGGGACATATTGATAATGCAAGGATCCTTTTAAAGTTATCACCACGATTGAGAAAGCACTACTGGTATTCAGTGGTTGGGAGCCAGGGATGTCTGCCAGACTCTTTTAGTACACAGAACTTCCTTCTCTCAACAAAGAATTCCTGAGTTCTACTTGACTTTGAAATGCCCTACCAGATCTCAGTAACAGTCTGAAACTAAACATCTCAGAAGTATAAATAAAAATGACAGTGAATTTAACCCATTGCTTCTCAGATTAACTGAGTTTAAAAATTATAACACCTAAGTTCTTGGAGAAATTCTAATTTCATGTACCAGGAAACATTGTAGATTAGTAAGCTTTTTTGTTTTATTTTTGCTTCTTTTCCAGGATAGTATATTCTTGTTTTATTGGCATAATACCTCTCAAATGTAATTGAAAACAACATTAGAAATTTTCCATCACCTCTCCTGTTTCTTTCATTATTTCTCTTTACTGAATGCCATTTCACCTTGGTCTTCTCTTTTGAACTGCTGATTCTCTTTTAATATCCAATAATCCTTGTTTGTGTAGGTACTGTTGCCACTCTGGAGTCACTTCAGTACCCAAGTAGGTCTGGCTTCAGGGGTTTCCTGGCAGGAACAGACTGGGAAAAAGGGAGTTTTTATTACTGCATATAATAAACTTGTAGAACAGAAATTCAGTACTTTTATATATAGCATGGGTAGATAGGTCTTATTATTTTATACTAGAGGCCTGATGCACAAAAATCATGCATGGGTAGAGCCCCTAGGCCTGGCTGGTGATCAGGGCCGATCTGTGGGGCGACCAGCAGGATGATGGGGGGGGGGGGGGACCCCCCCGCTGGCACTCACCTTGCTGGCCTGAGACCTGCGGGCTGGGGGCTGTTCCTGCATTGAGCGTCTGCCCCCTGGTGGTCAGAGTGCACCATTGCGACCAGTTGTTCCACTGCACCTTGAAAGGAACTGTGGGCCGCAAGGCTGCAGTCGGCACATGGGCGGGTCTCAGCTCATCCTCTGCACCCCCACCTAGCCCCTCCTGCTGCGGCCCCCAGTCCCATGTCTGCGGGCAACCCTGCTCCTGCCACCATGGCTCCCATGTGCTGATAGCGCCGGGCCCATTCTCACCCCATTCACTGATGACGTGAAGTGATTGGAGCCAGCCCCAGCAGTGGGTGCGACCAGGGCAGCGCCATTAGTAGGTGCGAGCAGTGGCTGCTGCCCAGATCACTCCTCAGGATCAGGGGAAGGTGGAGAAGGCCTCAGGAGTGATCCTGACCAGCAGCCACTGCTCACACCCAGCGATCAGGACCAGCGCCAGGCACTGGCAGTGGGTGCAAGCAGCAGCTTTGGCGCCAGCTGCAGGTGCGAGCGGCAGCTCCAGTGCCTGCTGCGGGAGTGAGCAGGGCCAGCACCGGCAGTGGGTTTGAGCGGCGGCTCTGGTGCCGGCAATGGGTGCGAGCAGGGCTGTCACTGACAGTGGGTGCAAGAAGCGGCTGCTGGCCCAGATCACCCCTCAGGAGCATGGGGAGGTGAGAAGCCCTGAGGGGCGATCGGGGTCGGTGCCAGGCACTGGCAATGGATGCAAGCAACGGCTCCAGCACTGGCAATGGGTGTGAGCAGGGCTGGCACTGGCAGCAGGTGCAAGCACTGGGCAGGACCATGGTGCATGGGAGCAAAGAATTTTCAGGAACCACCAGAGGCTTGCCCCAGTGACACCGACTGGTACCCCGCCTTGGTCCGGCACCCCTGCTCAACTGCTCCACCATCCTGCCGTAGCCAATGCCCGCCATGTTCCATGCTCTGCCACCTGCTGCCAACACCCACCATGTTCCATGCGCTGTCTTCCAGTGGTCAGCGCACATCATAGCATCCGGTTGTTCAGTTGTGTCACCATTCAGTCTATTTGCAAATTAGCCTTTTATTATATAGGACTAGAGGCCTGGTGCATGAAAGTCATGCACTTGGGGGTGGGGGATTCCCTCAGCCTGGCCCGCACCCTCTCACATTCTGCGAGGAGTGGACCTAAGCCATCAGTCAGACATCCTTACTGCTGCCACGGAGGTGGGAGGGGCTCCCACCACCACTGCTGTGCTCACCAGCCCTGAGCTCAGCTTCTGGCTGAGTGGCACTCCTCTTGTGGAAGCTCACTGACCATCAGGGGGCAGCTCCTGCATTGAGCGTCTGCCCCCTGGTGATCATAGCAACTGTTCGTTCTGCCGTTTGGTTGATTTGCATATTAGCCTTTTATTATATAGGATAATATAGGTAAGATAATATACTTTGAGTTTATAGCCTTGTGGTGAATGTTTTTTTAATAATAGTACTAAGAGTTGGAAAACAGCCCCGGCTGATGGGCTCAGTGGGTTAGAGCAGTCGTGGGCAAACTATGGCCCGTGGGCTGGATCCGGCCCATTTGAAATGAATAAAACTACAAAAAAAGAGACCGTACCCTTTTATGTAATGATGTTTACTTTGAATTTATATTAGTTCACACAAACACTCCATCCATGCTTTTGTTCCGGCCCTCCGGTCCAGTTTAAGAACCCATTGTGGCTCTCGAGTCAAAAAGTTTGCCCACCCCTGGGTTAGAGCATCATCCAATGAACCAAAGAGTTGTAATTCAATTCCTGGTCAGGGCACATACCTAGGTTTTGGGCTTGATCCGCAGTCAGGGTTCATATGGGAGGCAACCAATCAATGTTTTTCTCTCTACTAGACCTGTTCTTGCTTAGTCTTGGTCCAAGTTGGGAACACATGACAAAAAGGAATTTAACCTTTTTATTCTCTTTCACAAAGGGGTCATTTCCTGGGTAACTTAATGTAGATTTCATTTCAAGTCTGTTATGTAAGGTGAAAAGATTATGTTACATTATTTTAACAGATTTATTGAGATATAACTTATACCATACAAAGCATCTATTTAAAGTGTACAATGCAGTGATTTTTAATATATTCAGAGAATTGTTTAACAATCAACACAATTAATCTAGAATCAATATTTTGTATTTTAGAATCCACATCATATAGGGATAGCAGTAACTAAAATATTCTTCAGTTACATTAATAGCTCTTCTACTTTCTGTTAAACGGTGCTTCAACTTTCTAGATGTGTGAACTTGGGCTACCTTAACTTCTATGCATCTGAGTTTCCACATCTGCACAACTGGGTTTGATTGATTTTTAGTACCTACCCTTTAGAATCTTTTAAAGACTGAACTATTACAAATAAAGCACTTAGAATAGTAGTTGGCCTCATAAGCACTAATATATATTAGTTGTTATTCAGAACATGCATAATTTGTGCATGAATTTATCTCAATACATTTTTACATAAATACACATTTTAGAAGGCATCTCTTTAAGGAAATAATGTATTTTATTCAAAACTTTATTTAAATCTTTTATGTGTGTGTTTTCCCCAATGTTACACTCTTAGTAGAAGAATATTCAGGTAAACTTATCTAAGGCTACATATATTTCTAGCACCTACAAAGTCAGGTAATGTAGGATTCAGAACCCCTTGTTCAATTTTTGGAAAGTTTTAAAGTTAGTTTGGTTTGTATCTATAAAAAACAGAAAAGATAGAGCTTACAAATAATTTTCCATAAATACAATTTCTCAGTGTTGTTGTTTTGTGTGTGTGTGTGTGTGTGTGAGGGAAGCTAGAGTTCTCTAGTTTCTCTTCTTACCTACAAGAGAAGCTTTCAAAAGACATTTCTAGCCTGGCTGGTATGGCTCTGTGGTTGAGCGTGGACCCATGCTCCAGGAGTCACTGGTTCCATTTCAGGTCAGGGCTCATTCCTGGATTGGTGGCTCATTCTCCAGCAGGGGGTATGCAGGAAGCTGCTGATCTATGTTGATGTTTCTCTCTCATTGATGACTCTCTCTCTCTCTCTCTCACTCTCCCTCTCTCTCACCATCAATAAGAACATATATGTATATACATAAATATATATGTATATATGTATATTTTTAAAGGCATTTCTAGAGTATGAGTGCATCTTTGGAGATTATGGTGAAAAGGTACATAAATATAGTCATGCTCTGCTTAATGACAAGGATACTTCTGAGAAATAAGTTGTTAGGCAGTTTGTGGTTGTGCAAACATCATAGAATGCACTTAGACAAACCTAGAAGGTATAGCCTACTACACACTATGGCTCGATGGTGTAGCCTGTTGCTTGTAGGCTTCAAGCCTATACAGCTTGCTACTATAAAAACAAGCACAAGAGAAACTAATGCAATCAAGAGAGCAAGTAGACATTATTTGTATGAGGCAACTGCCAGTGTTACATTGCATACTGTTTTACAATATGCTTTTTTTATTAGTATATTCTAGCCTATCTAACAATAGACAAACATGGTAATTGACTGTATCTTCGCTACGCCTCCCATTGGCTAATCAGTGTGATATGCAAATTAACCGCCAACAAAGATGGAGGCTAATTTGCATACTGAAGGCTGGGC
>NW_006283436.1:1618822-1619031 GCF_000327345.1 Myotis davidii
CCACGGGGCAGGGGGGGGGGACAGCGCCATCCCGCCGGCCCCGCCACCATCTGGGCCTGCTATTTGCGACCTGGAGCGGTGGGGTGGGACAGCGCCATCCCTCCTGTTCTGCTGCCATCTGGGCCTGCTATCTGTGACCCGGGGTGGCGGGTGTCCTGTGTGCGACCCGACCCGGGGCGGCCAAGCAGGGCAGCAGCGATCTGCCCGCC
>NW_006283436.1:1619303-1620082 GCF_000327345.1 Myotis davidii
CACCCGGGAGCAGGCCTAAGCCAGCAGGTGGTTATCTCCCGAGGGTTCCCAGACTGTGAGAGGGCACAAGTGGGGCTGAGGGACACCCCTCCCACCCCCCCTTCCCCACCAGTGCACAAATTTTTGTGCACCAGGCCTCTAGTGCTAATATAATGATATAAAGGATAGTATAGTAAATACATAAACCAGTGACATAGTCATTTATCATTATCAAATATTATGTACTGTACATAATTATCTGTGCTACGTTTGCTTACACCAGCATCATCACAAACCTATGAGGAATGCATTGCACTACAAAATTTTAGTGGCTAGGATGTCATTATATAATAGGAATTTTTCAGCTGCATTATAATCTTAATAGAGGCCCGATGCATGAAATTTATGCAAGAGTAGGTCTTTGCAGCTGCAGCTGCCTCGGCCCTCGCAGCCCCACCTTCGTCCTGAAGATCAACCGGACGGTCATTCCGCTATTTGGCTGTTCAGTCTATTTGCATATTATTCTTTTATTATTATAGATGGGACCACTGTCATATATGTAATCCAACATTGACTGAAACATCGTTATGTGATACATGACTGTAGCTTTTATAGAATTTCAAAAAATTCATAAATAGATTTCTTACCCCTTTTTATTTTTAACATTTTTAGTTATGAAATAGAGTTTCTGCAAATAGCTAGGATATACGTAGTCCAAGTTTGTAACCTTTGGGGGAATTATGTTTTACTTAACCATAGAACTTAATACTTAGAATGGAAAAATTACACCACTTTCAGGT
>NW_006283436.1:1621589-1625779 GCF_000327345.1 Myotis davidii
AATACATTTTTACATAAATACACATTTTAGAAGGCATCTCTTTAAGGAAATAATGTATTTTATTCAAAACTTTATTTAAATCTTTTATGTGTGTGTTGTTTTCCCCATTACACTCTTAGTAGAAGAATATTCAGGGAAACTTATCTAAGGCTACATATATTTCTAGCACCTACAAAGTCAGGTAATGTAGGATTCAGAACCCCTTGTTCAATTTTTGGAAAGTTTTAAAGTTAGTTTGGTTTGTATCTATGCCTTGCTTATTCCTACAGAAGAATTCAGTTCTTCAGATCATATTTCTTTTAAGAAGCTATGTACCATGTTTGTAAGAAAGCTTGTGAGACATATTCCTGGTTTTCATATTTAGTTAGCTAGACTACTTCCATAGAGAACATGAATGAATAGCTATGAAAAGCAACATAACTTGCCACGAGGGACTAGATTCATTAAGGGCATCAAAGAACTAAATTTCTAGGCCTTTTATTTCAGAGTAGACCAATTATTTTGTGTTCTGATAATTCCTCTGGGCATAAATTGAAAGAAAGAACACAGATGTAATGTTTTCTTATTTCTTGTTAGTTTGAGCTAGACATATAGATGAGAAGATTCAAAATGAAATTCTTTGTATTTCTTTGGAGTCAACTATGAGAACATGCTTCAGAATGTTAATTCCTTATGAACAACTATTTCATATGATTCACTCTCATTTTATAAAATTTGAATACCAGTTTGCAATTGTTCTTTAGCTGCCTAGAAAAAAAATAGAATTAACTGACTTCCTCACTTTTGATAGGAAATTAATTTTAGCACAAGCAATTGTTTGAATATAGTTCCTCGTACGGAGGTAAAGTAATATAAATACCCAGAGCACTGAAAATAGTTATCACAAAGCTCCGATTAAAGCAGTTCCCTTTCTCTATAGACCATCACTGACTTTATTGCTTCCTAACATAGTTTTCTAGTTGTTTAGCACAAAAAAAGCTTGTAAGCAATACCTGAATATAGAGATTTATAAAGCATTTGGATAGGAAAGAGAGACAATCTCCATTTAAATAGGGACCTTAAAGAGTGAAAATTACAAAATGATGATTGTATATCATAACAGATGAACTGGAATGATCAAATAAAACTAAAATTATTCTTTACCTTTCTACTTAGGAATGCACATTTGGAATGTTTATGATATATTTTAGAATGTTTTTCATCAAAAAAAGGTTAATTGTTTTTAAGTTTAAAATTTTAAGAGGTAAATGTCATTTACTTAGAAAATTAGTTATGACAAACACTTTGTTTCCTAAAAATTCCAAAATGAGGTATTTTACTCTTTTAATTTTTCCTCAGGATGGCTTGATGAAAATATCGTTTATCCTTACTTATTTGTTAGTTTGACAATCTTTTGCCTGTAATCAGTAAACTATGTTATGTTAGACTCAAAATGTGAGGTAAATGGTCAATAATTATGTTAAGTGCATTAGATGTGAAAGTAACCTTTGTTTTATGGAGTTCATTCTTGGCTATTTTCATCACATTTAAGACTGTGTTTTATTATTCTGTGTTCCTTAAAGAATATAGGTGAATGTGAGAGGCCATATATGAGCCAAATGAATTTCTCAAAGGCAGTGACACTAAGGGTAGACAGATGGACGTGGCCAATGGATAGTGGTGTGTGGTGTAATAGCTAAGAATGTACAACTTTGTGCTCTCATCAAATGCTGTTCTTCTCCCTAGCTATTTTACCTCTAATTCTAGTGTGTGGTTTTTTGGTGTTTTGTTTTGTTTTTGGAGTATTTCTCCTGTATATCAAATATACAGGCACAAAGTAAGTATTTATTAAATATTTGTAGAAACTTACATTGTTGAATGCTTTTTAAATTTTTAAGTTAGGAGTATCAACTGAATAGACTTATTGTGTTTTAGGAAAATGACTTTAATATGAATTGACTTGGGAATATTAGAAGAAGAATTTAGAAAGCTGGTATAATCCAAATGAGAGATATATACAAGTTATAGGATTTTAAAAAGGGGAACAATGTTAGAAACACTGTAGGTATAAATTCAATATTGTTTGGTTACTGGGAACTGCCTAGATTGGGGACCTTGTAAACTGGATAGGAGGACTCTGAGGTGATTCTGAGGTTTTGAGCACAGAAATTTATGATTGATTAACCAAGATGTAGAACAATTGTCAAAATAGGATTGAGAATGCACAAGATGAGTTGTGTTTAGATTATGCTCATTGTGTATTGACTATGTGATATCCACTTAGAAATGTCCACCAGACAACTGGTAATAAACTATTTCCAATTTTACTTTTCTACTTTTCAGATGTGAAAGGTGAGGCCTATGAAATATACAGAAATGAGCTGACTGCACTAAATATCAAGGGTGGGGAACCTTTTTTCTGCCAAGGATAGATGGGACCACTGTCATATATGTAATCCAACATTGACTGAAACATCGTTATGTGATACATGACTGTAGCTTTTATAGAATTTCAAAAAATTCATAAATAGATTTCTTACCCCTTTTTATTTTTAACATTTTTAGTTATGAAATAGAGTTTCTGCAAATAGCTAGGATATACGTAGTCCAAGTTTGTAACCTTTGGGGGAATTATGTTTTACTTAACCATAGAACTTAATACTTAGAATGGAAAAATTACACCACTTTCAGGTAATTTCCTACATATTACTTCTTACAGCTTGACATTCCATAGAATAAGCTGAATAGAAACCAGTTGTACATAGTTGCCAGGTTAGGATATATAGCCATACATTTTTGAAAGTGTGATGGACAAAGGGTAAACTTATGTGTAGATAGAGAGACTAACTAGCACACAGACCTGAGTGGAAAAGAATTCACCTCTGTACATAAAAGAACACCTATATGTAAACCATCTCCACTGCCACTGCTGCCATCATCATCATCATCATGTTCATTTTGCTTTACTCCAGCACATAGGCATGGTCTGTGTACTTTAAATGGATTACCTCATTTAATTCTCATATGAACCCAATAAGGTAGATACCATTAACCCTTTTTGGCACAGAGAACTTAAGTAACTTGATAACGGTCTCATGGCTGGAAAGAAAAGCCATTCAGATTGAAATAAAAATCATGCTTATAGCATTTTGCATCTGTAGTAAAATGAGTTTTGTAGCTGCTCCAGTGCACAAGAAAAAAATGTCAACCGAGTCTTGGGAAATCTTCACCATAAAGCATAATGCACCATAAAGGATCTTCGGCTTATTACTAGAGTAGGCATTACCAGTATTCCACTATAGCCCTGGAAGAATGGTCACCATTGAATACCCAGCATTTATCTTAATGCCAAGCTCATGGTACTCAGTAAATAATCTCAGAGAATGAGCACACCTCTGTAATAATAGTCTCATGGATTGACCAAAACTATGGATGATATAATTATTCTACCAAATTAATTAGTTTCAAAATGTGCCCACAAATTATCAAAATGAATTAATTTTCCATATTAAACTATTGCTATAAATCTATTGTATTTTAAGAGAAGTTGTTAAAAATTCATTATTTTCACTTTGCAATGATTAACTAAACTATTATATCTGACTAGAGGCCCTGTGCACGGATTCGTGCACAGGTGGGGTCCCTGCGGAATTGGGCCGAAACCCGCTCTCCGACATCCCCCAAGGGGTCCCGGATTGTGAGAGGGAAGTTCTTGGGTGATGCACCCCGGAATCAGTCTCCCTCTTCTCTGGTTCCAGGTGCATCACCCAAGAACTGCAGCTGCCAAGTTACCACAGCTCGGCAGCTCCTATGTTGTGCGTCTTCCCCCTGGTGGTCAGTGCGTGTCATAGCTACCAGTTGGATGGTCAGATGGACCATCACTTAGGCTTTTATATATAGAAATTCTAGAAAATGTGAACTATAGTATAGCATTATCATTGGTTGCCTGAGGGCAGGGAGGGTGGGAGAGGAAGGATCACAAAAGGAGAGGAGGGAAACTCTTGACTGTAATAATGGTTTCAAGGATTTATCTATATCTATATCTATATCTATATCTATTTATATCTATACATACACATATATGCCATTATAGTATGAGAACAAAACAATGTATTACAAAATACTAAATTTTGTTCTGATAATAATAATTTAACATTTAAGAGAAATTTACATTTCCTCAGATAGTTAATTCATTAAAATACACACTAGGT
>NW_006283436.1:1628322-1640844 GCF_000327345.1 Myotis davidii
AATAAACTATTTCAAATTTTACTTTTCTACTTTTCAGATGTGAAAGGTGAGGCCTATGAAATATACAGAAATGAGCTGACTGCACTAAATATCAAGGGTGGGGAACCTTTTTTCTGCCAAGGGCCATTTGGATATTTATAACATCATTCTCGGGCCATACAAAATTATCAACTTAAAAATTAGCATGCTACATGTGGTCAAACATTTAATTAACTCACCCCTAATGCCTTGGCAGAGCCAGACTAAATGATTTCGAGGGCTTATATAGCCTGGGGCCTGAATGTTCCCACCCCTGAAATAGCCTCCAAGACAAGTATCTACCTGTCCAAGAAGACTGCTGAGAATTGAAATGTGGGTTAACATATATAAAATTTGGCAACAGAAGGGAATCCGGTGAGAAAAATTGGATAGGACACTTGAGAAAGTAGGAACTCAAGAGTGAAGCCAGCAAAACCAAAGACAAATCACTTTAGTAATGGCAGTTAGCACAAATGTCCATAGTGATCTTTTTAAAAGAAACTTTAATTTCAAAAGTAATGTATTATGTTATTTTTAAAAGTTACTTAAAGAGATTAAGAAGGTAGAAAGTGAAAAAAAGTCCCCTCTCTACACTGCATTTTTTCCTGAAGTATTAGATGTTAAATTTCTTCATCTTTTGAATTATTTTTCTTGCATATGCAAGCATTACTGTATTCCTACTAGCTCAAATGCAAAATTTTTCACCTTTTAATATTTCTGAAATTAGGCTGTGTCTTAGCAATTTATGTGTATGTTTAAGTTAATGGATTTTCTCCAAAAAGACTGGCATTAAATGAATACCATATGAAAATAAAGGAATATGAAAATATATATAAGTAAATAAAAATATGTTACATGCACAATTGTAATTTATCAAATCAAGAAAATGTAGTTATCTAAGTATTAGAAATTGATAGCATGTATGTAAAGCAAATATGTACTAATACATATCATTCCTCTCTAATATAAAGGTGGGATTAGGAATATACATGTGTGTGTATAGTTAGAACATGCTTTTTAAATGTAAGATGTTTTTGAAATACAGAAGTTTAAAAGTATATTTCATCAATCCTAAGAGGTACTTTTTCTTATTTTAATATCTCTGAATCTAGGTTATATTTTACCATATCTAGCATATAGACTTGATGAAAATAGAGTAATAATTTTTTCTCTTGGCTGCATATTATTCCATGGTATGATTCTTTCATCATTTTTAATAATAAATACTTATGATGTGCCTGTATATTTGATTAAGGCTTTTTGTTATTGTTCAATATGATTTTTGGGGTTTGTTTTGTTTTAAGCTTTTCACTTTTACCCCAAATTACTTAACATTCTTTTTCTACTAAGTGTTGTTTTTATTTCATGTTAAATTAGTGCTTATAAGCTATATTGCTAATTTGCACACATTATAAAAATACTAGGAGCCCAGCACATGATTCAAAATCGCACGGCACCACCCACCCTCAAGTCGTTGGTCTGGCCCTGACTCCCTCCCCAGGCCCCGCAGCAGCGGCAGCCACTGCTGATCTGGCCCTGCCTCCCTCTCGGCCCTTGAAGCAGCTGCAGCAGCTGCTGATCAGGCCCTCCCCCAGCGCAGGCGCAGAGGCCCCTGCTGCCCCACCCCCAACACTGCACACGCAACCACCTCCTGTCCAGTTGACCCGTTATGGTGTCCCAGTTAATTAGCATATTTCTCTATTTTTATATATATAGATAATCATGATTAACATCTTATTCTTACATTTTTCTAATCTCTCCATATTACGATTGTGGTCATCTCTAAAAGGTAAAAGTGACCAGGACAAATGTAATGTAGTATATAAATTCTTATGATATTCCCTCTGCTTGAAATATCCTTCTCAAATTTTTGTTTTCCCATTCTGACTTCAGAACTCAGCTTTGGGGTCATTGTGGAAGACTAAGTTCAAGGTCAAATGCATCTCCAGCCTACCCAATAGCCCCGTTTGCTTAACTTCTTTCAACATGTATCTTATTGTACTGCAGATGCCTTATTTACTCTTCTATCTCTTGTAGTAGGCTTTTTAAAAATTTAGGCCTTTGTAACTAGTACAATGAGTAGCTGTCACTTAATAGGTCAGTCAATATTGAAAGAATAAATAATGCTGTGAAGTGTCTTAAAAATGTTTCTAAATATCTTTATAGATTTACTATAAAAATGTTTTCTATGCTTAAAAGGAAAATAAAAAGAGAGTTTACAGAGCTGTTAGACTAGCTTAAAAGGAAATGAAAAATATGTTGGAATTACAGATACATTTTTTTTTGTTTGTTTTTAGCCATCTTAAGGGGAAGCAACAACCAAAATAAAAATGTGTTCCAGAGATCTGTTATGTACCAAGCCATGACATTAAGAATTCTAGATTAAGAAGTAGGTACTTTTATAAAGGAAAAAGTTGCTAAGGGTTTGGATGAAGGAATATAACTGTATTATTAGGTGGCTAAATATAGCCTTCCGTATGTGATAGCCAGAGTGTTTACTGTATCTCTCACTATATATAGTGAGTGCTTTCTGCCAGGTGCTTCCTTCCCATGCTCCACACACACCAAAATGCAAAAACAAACAAAGCAATCCTTTATACTTACCTTTCTCAGAGTGAGGTATTGCATGAATTATAGCATTAGGAGAAGGCCTCTAACCTGGACTATTTTAATAATAGGAACAATAATAACACCATCTTTCCCCCCTAGCTGTTTATACATAAACAGCATTGACAATCTCTTCTCCAACATGACTACACAATGGATAGTAGTCACATGTACAGCACATTCCTTACTCAAAAAAGCAAGTCAGAATGACTTAATTGAAAGGGATGAGAGAATATAATTTATAATATAAAGTAATATTGGATATTCCTAAAATTTAAAATAACTCAAAAAAGTTTTGCAAACTTTGGTACTTAATTATTAGTAATATATTACTGCCATACCTTAGTTGAGAAACTGAAACTGTATTTTTAAAAAATCTACATATTATTTTACATACATATAATACATACAATACATATGTTATTGAATCTTACAGTAGTCCTGTGCTTTTGGTAGAAAAGGTCCTGAAGGACAATGGCAAATTGGTGTCCAAGGTCACACATTAATTAGGGCAGGAGCAGAAACTAGGTCCAAGCTGCTTGCTTTAAGGCCCCTTTTCTTTACATACCACATTGCTATGTAAAGACTGAGAATACGAATCATCACAAAAAAAGTAATGTATAAATTTTTATATATATGTGCGCGCGCACACCCACACACAAACCCACATATATATTGCACATATTGTCAATGATTTACTTTTCAAATGTCTGAAAACTGTTCCACCAACAGCAGTATTTAAAGCGTCACTTCCACCTCTCTTAGAACAATATTAATTAAAATTAATGGATTTCATGTGTATAATATTTGCAATTATCCTTATTTATTACACTAGCACAATTCTCTGTATTTTTTAAGGAAGAAATCTGGCAGCTGAATATTTCTATCAGCGCAAATAAGATTTAGCACAAAGTTTTGATCTCTCAAGAGTCACAAAATTTATTTTGGGCTAGTAATTTCAGATTGCTTTTTGTCGTTTTTATAATGATCTCCAAAATGCCTTTATCATCCAACCCCAATTTTAAACATCTCACACTCCAAGAGAGTTACAAGCAGCAAAGAATTGTTAGCAATCCTGAACAGGAAAATGGAACACAAGCTGTGGCTGAAGGAACTTAACCAAAACAGTGACTCAGACCATAGTTTTATGTCTAAAAAAGCAGGCTCAGTGGAAATGCTACTGATACATCGTACAAAGAAGGTATATTCAAAATATCACTGAGCATTAAGGAAAAGGAATGTTTTGTTGGTAATAAGGTTTAAAACATGGTAATTGATGAAAATGTTGAAATTTTGAGAAAGAATTTATTCTACATCTACTTAGCTTTTTTGTGGCTGAAAACTACAAATACTGATAATTCAGACACTATAAATAGGTTTTACTAAATAATTGAATAGGCAAGTTCAAGAATTTAGTGTTCATTTTTAATTGTTAAGTGATATGGGACTTTAATTTTCTTTAACTTTCTGAACTAATTTATATCTATAAAATACTAAAACATAGTTAAATACCATTCTCAAATAGGACTGCCTCCCTAATTGACACTTCAGAAATTTTTACAGTAGTAAGATTTTTCCATTGTTGAAATGTTTACAATTCAATTATCAAACATAAGTAATTTTGTGACATGGTAGACATTTTGATGGCTTTTGTAGGTTATGAAATAACTCCATTATAAAACATTGATCTAAAACGAAGTCTCTGAACATTTAGGGAAGTAACTATTTAAAAACCCATGCATTTTGTCCTAAAAGAGAGGACTGTAACCATTATTACTAGTTTGGGGGGAAAAGTTAGTATACTATTTTGAGAAATTATTAATATAAGTTTTAGTTAAGTTGATTAAATAAACATCACCTAGTTTCTCCTGATGCCTCTCAATTCTCCCTACATAGTACATTAGAAGCACTGCTCTTCTAGAGGCTGGCACAGTATAGCAGTGACCCTGTGCACCTCAAATGCCTCTGGAATATCATTCTTTTATAGAACCGTACAGTAAGTGATGAACTAGGTCAATGCAACCATACAAAATTATTCCCAATATATTGCTTACTATGACAGGGATATTTCTGTTTGTTACCATACAAACATCTAGAAACAAGCATATAGAAATTTTTCAACAAATTTGACTCTTGTTTGAGACTGTATAACTTAAAGTATAAGCTATATGAGATAAGATTCACTTTGGGATCTCGAGGGACCTATCTCATAGATCAGCTAAATTTCCATGACAAAGAGGGGCTTGTATGACTCTTGCTCATGAGAGATAGGGATGTGTATTAAGACATCACAGAAGGATAAAACAGTAGTGTTAACTACGATTCTTCAATAAAGAGTCCTGAGGATGGACCTGATAAATTGCAGACCTTGGTTTGCCATCCAGTGCTTTCTCATGTAGCATGATCCAGGGTGAGTAGCAGCAGGGATTTACTCACTTAATGATGAATGATTTTCCTGGGCAAGGTAGAGGAGACCAGTTAATGTGTAATATATTTTAGCTCACCAAAGGTAATTAGAGTCAATATAGTTTGGGCACTTAATAAGTGAAGCTTCACTTACCTGAAAACTGAATTCATCCATAACATCTCATCTATAATAATATCTATAATAATAAAAGTGTAATATGCTAATTAGACTGGACATCCTTCCGGAGGACCTTCTGGACGAAGCCAGGGCTGTGAGAGAAGCCTGGGTCCTGGGTGCCAGAGGGAAGCCAGTGCCAGCAGCCAGGGGAAGGAAGGCCTACTCCTGCACGAATTTCGTGCATCGGGCCTCTAGTTTCCTCATAAGAGGAGATGAATGAGAAGTTCTTTGTCATCAAATGCAATATAGAGGTCATTCAAAAGAACTTTCTTTAATGCTATTTTTTAAAGAGGATTTATGGGTCAAGTTATAGTATCAATTAATTGCAATGATCATTTGTCCATGTTATAAAATAGAAGTTAATTAGAGCTTATTAAGTGAAAAGACTATTGATTTTAGTGTCTTTACAAATATTAGACTTCTCGTTTTGAGTTCAGGGACTCTCTCTAGTCATCTTTATACTCTACCAACACTGTGTGACATGTGATGAGTGTCCCATAAATCCTGAATTAATGAATGGCTTTTGTATGAAAGTAAGATAGAAAATATATTTTAACTTAGTTATAACGGTATATTATTTCTAATAAAGCCTCCGGTTGTAGCTGCTTATTATAAGGACTGCTTTAGATTCTCAGAAATGAGTTTCTTAAAAATGGAGATTCTTCAGCTTTGGCCATAGATTTTCTAATTCAATAGGTCTGGAATAAGCCTGAGGAATCTATGTTTTACTGATATGCACTATGGATGATTATTTTACAGGTAGTGAGTGAACCATACTGGGAAACCCAAATCCATGTCCAGGTCATACCTGAACCATTCTTTTTTCTTGTGCCAAGTTGTATAAAGCTTTATGTTTCTTTTTCAAGTATAATATTATTATTTTTACCCAGGAGGTCTCCTGTACTATTACATAGTAGTCTCCCCCTTATATGTAGGAGATGACTGAAATCACCAAATCCTATATGTACTATATTTTTTCCTATGCATACATAACTATGAAAAAGTTTAATTTATAAATTTGGTACAGTAAAAGATTAAAAACAATAACTGAAAATAAAATGGAACAATTACAATAATATACCATAGTAAAAGTTGTATGAATGTGGTCTCTCTCAGAATATTTTATTGTGCTATATTTATCCTTGTGATGATGTAAGATGATACAGTGTCTGTGTGGTGATACAAAGTGAGATGGATATGCTAGTCAAAGGGATGAATAATGTCCTGGGCAAGATTTCATCACACTGCTTAGAATGCAGAGTTCAAAATTTATGAATTGTTTGTTTCTAGAATTTTCTACTTAATATTTTTGGACCATAGTTGACCAGTGGTAACTGAAACTGCAGAAAGCAAAACTGCAGACAAGGAGGGACTACTGTATTTAACAAAATGTGGGTCCTGGACCACCAACATCAGCATCAGCTATGAGGTTTAATAAAGCATTCCAGGAACAATCTAAGACCTCAGGAAAATGGTGGGGATGGGTCTCAGTTGCCTGGTGATCTGATGGGCTAAGTAGCTCCTGACTTACCTCTAGATTATATTAGGATTATATGATCACATTTATAATAATAAAAGCATAATATGCTAGTTAGACCAGACATCCTTCCGGACGACCTTCCGGATGAAGCCGGGGCTGCGAGGGAAGCCCGGGTCCCAGGTGCCTGCCAGCAGCTGGAGGGAAACCTGGATACTGGATGCCAGAGGGAAGCTGGTGCCGGCAGCCAGGGGAAGGAAGGTTTACTTTTGCATGAATTTCGTGCATCAGGCCTCTAATTGTAATCTATAATAGTAAAAGCGTAATATGCTAATTAGACTGGACAGCTGAACGACCTTCCAGGCGACCTTCCAGACAAAGCCAGGGCTTTGAGGGCCAAGCTTCTTGCATGAATAATCATAATCAGAAGCTTCAGGGGTTTCTTATTTCCCTCTCTCTATTCTTGTTTATATAGATGCTCTCATTCTATTTGGAATTCCTCTGCTTATAAGCCTCCAAGTACACCGTTTACATTATCACAATGTTATTGTTTATACCTGAACAGAGATACCATCTACTTTATACTCAAGAACTATAAGGCCAAGGTGAAGACTTTGTAAACTCATCCTATGTGGTAGTTACTTTCTCACTGTAATTTTTGTATTGTTGAACTATGTGTTCCAATGACAAGAGTTAATATTTTAGAGAAGTTGTTTATCAGTTATTTTAATAGTTGTTATAAAATCTAATTCTAACTAGCATTTGGTACAGTGTGTGGCATGTAAAATAGCCACACAACACAGTACTTGTTGAATGGATAGACAGAAGAAAGGAAGGAAGGTAGGAGGGTTGAAAGATCCACTGGTTTTTCTGTTTCCCAATCTGCAGTTTTTTAGTGATTTTTTTTTAATGGACTGAGGTGCATACCAAGAGCTATGGCATGCTTATAGTAGACAACTAAGTAGAGGAAACAGAAAGATTTAAGGAATCAGGTAGCATGGTCATCAAGTCCTATTACAAGGTCAAGGAGCACTACACTCATTGACAGCTGAGGTCACCACTATAATTATAGCACATTCTTCAAATAAGTAGAAAAGATTTTAATTTTTATAAGAATAAACTTGCGTTATCAAGACAAGTTTTATTCTTAAATTTTAATTCTATTCAGAATATAGGAAAATGTATTATGTACAGCAGGTCCTCTAATAATGTCATTTCCTTCAATGTCATTTTGTTATAATGTTGATGAGATGTCATTAGGAACTTAACATAATTTGCTTTTGGTAAAATTGGCTTCATTATAGGTCACTTTTCACCACAGTTCCAAGAATATCCGCATGTTAAATTAGAACTTACTGTATTTTTTAAAAGTCCCTCAAATATTTTGAATGGTAAATATAGAATGCTATATGTTTTAATTATCTTGAAAATTCTCCTTAAAGTTTCTAATTCTTTGATTGTTCCAGATTAATGAGATATTACTATATTTTTTCAGCATGATGAGTTCCTCATCTAAGGATTGCAACTTAGAGTTACACATTTTTTGATAACTGACCTTCACAGAGCTTTGATGTTAGACTCGAGCTAACAGTCTATCCATGTGCCCTCTTCCAACTTTGTTTCCTCAATTGTAAAATGGGAATAATTATGCTGGTGCATAGATCTATTACAGTGGTTAAATGACATAATCTGCTGAGCACAATGCCTGGCACATTGAAAGTGCTCAATTAATAGTCGTTAAAAACTTTTAGAGGATTACAAAAGAGAATAATATATGCATTGTTGTGGTTTTTATGATCTCTTTCATGTTTTTTAGAGATTAAGACTACTAATCTATTGTTAGAATCGACTGTTCAAAACCTGGAATGAAAATAAAATATACACAGACAATGCATAAATTATCATCTTGCTTTTACCTCTTATAAACAAAAGTTCTCTAGGCTTTCGGTAGGAATGGATCTTCAGTGAGGTACATCCATATGGCAGTTCTAAAATGTAAAAAAAATGAACTGCTTTTTCGATACTGAATAAGCATGAAAATCAAATTTGTTGCTTAAAAATGAATACTCATATATCTTGTCCCTTCTTGCATAACACAAAAATAGCTAACTGCTTTTGCTCATAAAAATCATATTTGGAGAGTGACTAAGCATGAGCCAGTTTCCAAACAAATCTTTGAGAAAGTTATGCAGGAGTGAAAGTAAGATTTCAGCTGTAATCACTATTCTCATCTAGGTTCAATGAGGATAGATTGGTAAATTTTTTAAATCATTAATTAGTTATACATCATTTTTCAAGATATTTTGGATTTCACTGGAATATTAAAATCTAATATGATTTCTTTTTAACCAGAACCAGGATTTGTAGCCTGTAGCTTCTATGTACTTTCATCTTTTATAGGCACATGCAGATACTTACATAAGAATATTCATTCATTTACATAAAATACATGAAACACTGAAACCTAGCTGAAGGATGATTTAGTAGTATAACATATCTTATGTACCTATTCATATGCCATCTTTGCTACTTAAAAAATAATTGGATGGATCATGATTAACAGCATAGTTTTCTATTGGAAAGTGGAGATATGGATACTACTATACCAGAATGTTACTTTAAAAAACAAAAGTTCACAGTTAGTGTCTCAGAATATATATTTTGGAGGAATTATGCCATTATTTATAAAGGAAACCAAAAAGTTTACCTCTGCTATTCCTGAGGTTCAATAGTAGTTTAACTTCTGTTTCTTCATCTCTTAAAGGAGTATACATATTATATTTCTAGGACAGTCTTGTATAAATTTTTCTTGGGGTAATGAAATATCATTTAGGGGAGAGTATATTTTCTTTTTTTCATATTTTAAGAGCTCTGGTATTGCAGTTTACCCTATAAACCTTAGATTTATAAGTTATAGCATTCCAAATAAGTTATTCTCAGTGGAATGTTGAGGTATGAATTTGCCCTTGTTTATCTCCAAGTTGTTATTTCCATTTGGATAAGCTTTCCTAGTCTAACATTTCTGCCTTCGCTTTGTTTTTTTTGTCATTTTGGTTGTTAAATATAGAAAATAGTATGTTTAAATAAGACTATACCATTAAAAAAAACAAGTTAAATATACTATTAACTTATTTTGAAAAGAAAAATAATTATCTAAAAATTCACGTTATAGTAGGAAAATTTATTTGCGAGTACAGGTAATGAGGGTAGGTGTCCAAATTGCCAAGAATACAGTAAAGGAAATATTTTCATAAAGATTCTGGAATATGAAAATAAATTTTTTGTTTTAGCCATGTATCCTCCAATCTTTAAACTAAATGTGACTTTACTTTGTTTATTATGCCCAGCTCTTATTTACCTTAATGATAGGATGGATGGATGGATGGATAGATTGATTGATTGATTGATATTTTCAAATTCTTGACACTAAACATGAAAGATATTTAGTAATTTCTTTTAATGTGTTTTATAAAATATAATGTAATTTGGTTTTGCTTTTTAACCCATTCTGAAACTTCCTATCACTATCTGGAGTGACAACTGATATACTTCATTATTTTTAAACTATTACTTGATGTTCATTATTTCATTTTGTTGTTTGCTCTTTTCCCATTTCTTTTTATTGATTTGTTAAAATTACTATTAATTTCATTTTTAACGCTTTATTATTTTCCTTAATACCTGTCAATCTGGAAATGATGTGCTGTTTAAATTCTGATAATCATTACCTAACATATTTCTCCAAAATTATATGAAAACCAGAAACCAAATAAACTGTCCACCAATCCATTCTATTCCCCTTTCCTATATGAAAGCTTTAGAATTCCCAATTTATTCCCCTTCCTAAATGGGCCTTTAGGGTGCTTTAACTTTTCTTTCCCCTCCTTCCAACTCTGATTTTGCTGACATAGTTTAATACTTTAGGTTCCAGATTTATTAGATTTTCCCTTGCCATATGTCCCTTCTATTTGATAAATCTTTACCTTGCAGTTATATTTCAAATTTCCAGTCATTACCCCTTTAGCTTTAACATGTATATTGTAAGACTAATTGAACTGGTTTCTAATCATCTATATTGGGATTTCTATTCTGATTCATATGTTGTTTGGTTCAGGTACTTTCTTGAGTATTTTCATCAGATGGGGTCTAGAGAAGTGGCATTATCTCCCATGACTAGCCACAATTCTTTCTTCTAACCTTCAAGATCAGTGATAATTAGGCACAGAATTGTTTGTTAGCGATTGCTTTCTGTTAAGCTTTCCAATGTCTTTCAGCTTCAGGTGTGGCAGATAAGAAGTAAAATCTCCATCTGATTCTTTTCTTTGCTAAGTAACTTGTTCTTTCCTTCTGGAATTCATAACTTTTTCCTTAATCATTATAATATGGGAATATTATCAAAATATTTTGATATTTAGTTGGGTGCCTTACTTTGTCTAATCTACCTAGAATTCAATCACAAGCTTAATTCTTCTTCCAATCAGGGAACTTTACCCGTGTTATTTCTTTATTCCTAACCTCCATTTTTGTGTGTGATTATTGTCTTCTTTACCTGAAATTTCTCTTGGAATTGTTTTCCAAGTGTGTTTCCCCAAAGATTTCTCTCTTTGTATATTTGCTCCATATTTTGAGATATTTCTTCCATTTGATCTTACAAGCCAGTAATTCAGAGCTCAACAGGGACATACTTAATTTCAATTCTTCTATTTTTAAGTTCAAAATTAGATTTCCAAATTCCAGAATATGTTTTAAAGCTGATCATTATTTTGTATTACTGTTATTATGTGTGTTTTTTCTCTTCTGCCAGAAATTCTATTCCACTAGGTCAGTGGTCGGCAAACTCATTAGTCAACAGAGCCAAATATTAACAGTACTTCTTCAAAATAGACTCACCTAGGCCGAAAACCAACTTCTGCGCATGAACCACAAAGTTTCAATCACACTGTACGTGCGTGCCCGCACGTGGTATTTTGTGGAAGAGCCGCACTCAAGGGGCCAAAGAGCCACATGTGGCTCGCGAGCCGCAGTTTGCCGACCACGGCACTAGGTGGTTTCCCATTCTCAGGATTTTGCTTGTTTTTTCCTCTCTGATTATTGGGCCCCTTGGTGTATTATTATTTCCCTTTGTCTAATAATGGTTCTGTGCAGCTTTTGAGTGGTAAGAGGCCCAGCATTCCCTGCTCTGTAAGCTTTAAATATACCAACCAGCAAGCCTACTCACCATTTCTTGAGGCAACAGGATTATGTGAGTTAAATTTCTCCTTAGGAATAGAGGGTTACTCTGACCATTTTTATGGCTGCTTGAAAGGTCTTCCACAAACATATTCCAAAACTCCTAAGACTCCACACATGGGCATGTGCTTACTTTCAGACAAGGCCAAGATCTCCTAGGATCCTGGGAGTTTTGATGATACCCTCTGGCCTGTTAGTGACAATGTCTCCAGCCCCTGTCAGTTTTACAGGTGTAAAAAGTAAGGCACTTGGCCCTAACAGGTTTGGTTCAGTGGATAGAGTGTCAGCCTGCGGACTCAAGGGTCCCAGGTTTGAGTCCAGTCAAGGGCTTAAATTTCAGTCAGAATATAGAAAAACTTAAAATTATCAAGCAACTTTGTTTAGTTTATTAGGACTAAATCTTATAATGTCTTGACCACTTAACTTTTTACAATGCAGGGTGTAGCTACATGACATGACTTATACTTACATTGGAGATTGTTGTCCAAGGAAATACAATGGGGAAATTGTATTTAAAGGAATCATTATGGAGCACAATATGAAGTGGGTGATTCAGAAGCTGTTAACACTAAAATAATCAAGAAAAACTGTGACTTTAAAGTAGTTG
>NW_006283436.1:1640896-1658818 GCF_000327345.1 Myotis davidii
AGATATAGAAGTTGAATGTATATGAGCTGCTATTTGCATGGATATGGAAGGCAAGGGAGAGAAAGTGCTTAATTCAAATCTCCAAATTTTCTGTCTGTTTAACTCCACAAGTTAACCCCTTTTAGAAAGAACTGTTAAAAGATCAGATTTTGAAATTTCTAAAAGTATTTACCTTGGAAGAATTATTAACTGATTTGGGTTTTAGGTTGAGGCAACAGTATAATACATTCCTTGCTTGACCTGGGATGCAAATCTCAGGGAATGAAATTTCTAGTATGTTTTATTTCTTTTCAAAAGTTAAATTCATACTTTATAACTTAATTTATATTATTTGAAAAATACTTTTATTTGTTGTTTTAGACAAATTTTTCCATTTTTGAATTATGATTTTTAGCAAATTTTAAAACTAGCTTTATACCCTGTAGATCAGCGGTTCTCAACCTGTGGGTCGCCAACCTGTGGGTCGCGACCCCTTTGGGGTTGAACGACCCTTTCACAGGGGTCGCCTAAGACCATTGTTTCCACATATATAATTACATATTGTTATTGTGATGAATCACTATGCTTTAATTATGTTCAATTTGTAACAAGGAAAATACATCCTGCATATCAGATATTTACATTACAATTCATAACAGTAGCAAAATTACAGTTATGAAATAGTAACGAAAATAATTTTATGGTTGGGGGTCACCACAACATGAGGAACTGTATTAAAGGGTCGCGGCATTAGGAAGGTTGAGAACCACTGCTATAGATTATCTGTAAATTATAAAATTAGAGACTGAGCTTGGGGAATGTATTGATACAGGTGAAATGGTTTATTTCCGGAGCAGATTGTCCCAAAATGTTTTCTTTAAACTTTTTAAAGGTAACACAGAGATGTGATAGCTGTTCAGTCTCTGATGCAAAAACATTAAAAAGCTAGGCCTTGGTATATGCAGAGAAAATAGTCATAGATTGTCTATTTTATTATTTTTATGTCCACTCTCCCCAGATAGCCTGATGTGCAGACCCAGTCATTCTTGTGCCATTCCTCTCAGAATGACTGCTTCAATATTGGACTCTTATAACCCTCTGCACTCCCACTGTCTCTCAATATGTTCACTGAATGTGTTTGGACTTACTCACTGCTAAACTTTGGTTTCTGTTCTTCCCTAACTTGGTGGCCCCAGACATACCATGGAGTAGCAGCCTATAAGATCAAATTGCTACTCCATGATAATGGCAGAATGAGTAATTGTGACAGAACCTAAGCATCGGAATTGTAAAACTAAGTCTGTCACTCAAAATATCAATCCTATATAATAAAAGCCTAATATGCTAAGTGTTAGGTCCTCTGGTTGTCCATTCAACCAATCAAAGCACAATATTCTAATAATATACTAAGGCTGTTCAACCGCTCGCTCGCTATGACCAGTCGCTATGACATGCACTGACCACCAGGGGGCAGACGCTCAACTCAGGAGCTGCCCCTGGTGGTCAGTGTGCTCCCACAGTGGGAACACCACTTAGCCAAAAGCCAGGCTCAGAGCTGGCGAGTGCAGCAGCAGTGGAAGGCGCCTCTCCCGCCTCCGCAGCAGTGCTAAGGATGTCTGACTGCTGGCTTAGGCCCACTCCCCAGGGAACGGGGCTAAGCATTCAGTCAAACATCCCCCAAGGGCTCCCAGACTGTGAGAAGGGTGCAGGTTGGGCTGAGGACCCTTCTCCCCGCCCCCTCCTGCCCCCAATGCACAAATTTCATGCACTGGGCCTCTAGTTAGTAAATAATATTATTGCTGTGAAAATAATTATATTGAAGTAATGAAACTTTCGGCAATAGACAGGCCCTTAGAAATTATCTAGTCTAATGCTTTTATTTCATAATGGAGGAAACTGAGGACTAAGAGGTGTAAATGACTTGCCCAGGCCTAAAATATTAGTAACAAATTAGAACCCAGATTCCTTTATTCCCATGTCAGTGTTCTTTTTACCACATCATACTGGGCTTTTGATTTAAATATCATCCCAAAGGCATTTCATTTCTTCATGTTTAATAACAATGGATTTCTGCTTTGAATTTTAGAAAAAGAATCTATTTTTTACATAAGTAAATCAAAAGCACCAAACACCATTAATAATTTTAGTATTAATTAAATACTGTAAGGATTTAGGTTGCTTTAGGCAAAAATAATAGTTTTCAAATAATAGTTTTGCTGGATAAGATCGTTAATCATCTTTTTCTTCAGAACTTTGGACATATCATCCAATGCAATTTGGCCTACATAGTTTCTAATGATAAGTCAGCCTTTAATTTTGTTGAAGATTCCTTGTACATCATGGATTATTTCCTATTATTATTTTCAAGATAATCTCTTGTCTTTGTCTTTGACATTTTGACTATGATGTGTTTGATGTGTGGATATCTTTGAGTTTACAGTACTCGAGTTGGTTGAGCTTCTTGGATTTTAAGATTAATGTCTTTTGTTGTGATTTTTTTTTGTAAATATATTTTATTGCTTTTTTACAGAGAGGAAGGGAGAGGGATAGAGAGTTAGAAACATCGATGAGAGAGAAACATCGATCAGCTGCCTCCTGCACACTCCCCATTGGGGACGTGCCTGCAACCAAGGTACATACCCTGGACCAGAATCGAACCTGGGACCCTTGAGTCCGCAGGCTGATGCTCTATCTACTGAGCTAAACCGGTCAGGGCTTGTTGTGATTTTTATTTGGGGAGTCATTTCTTAAGATATTCTTTCTGCTTTTTTCTTTGTCTTTCCTCTCCTCCTGGGATTCCCCTCATGCATGTATTGGGATGATGGGTGGTAGCCCACATGTGTCTAAGGCTCAGTTAATTTTTTAAAATACTTTTTGCTCCTCATAGTAGATAATTTCAATTGACCTGTCTTCCTGTCATTGTCTTCAAGTTAATTGATTCTTTCTTCCGCCAATTAAATGTGTTGTTCAGACTAGTGGAAGTTTTCATTTCAGTTATTGTACTTTTCAATGCCAGAATTTCTTTTTTTTTAAATAGTTTCTATGTCTTTATTATTATTTATATTTGGTGAGATTATCATTTGCATACTTTCTTTTAATTCTTAGACATAGTTTCTGTTAGTTATTTAATCTTATTTATTATAGGTGATTTTTTTTAAATCTCTCTAATAATTCCAACTGTTGGCCTTCCTCTGGGACAATATTTACTGACTGCTATTTTTTTGTTATTTATGAGCCATACTTTTCTTTTGGCATATCTTATACTTTTTTGTCAAAACTGGACATTTTAAATAATTTAATTGTCAACTCTATAAATAAGATGCCTTCCACCCCAGGATTTGTTGTTGTTTGTTTTTATTGTTGTTGCTATTTGTTTTTTAAGTGATTTTTCTGTGAAGTCTGTGTTCTTTGTTGTATGTGGCCACTAAAGTCTCCTTGTTACCTTGGTAGTCAGCTAGCTACTGATTGGTGGAAAATTGGACCAATAAGTCTCTCAGCCTCTGCTAAGGGGCTCTTTGTATGTGTTAGGGCATGACCTCAGTGCTCCACCTGGCATTTTACAACTCTGCCTTAGCCTCAGCGTTCACTTCTGCTTGCACAGAACCTCAAAGTCAGCTCAGTCATATAGGTGAGAGTTAGAGCCTTCTCAGGTCTTTCATGGTCTTGCACAAAGACCATGCAAGTGCATGACCTCTAGACTCCCAAGAATATGTTGGAGATTTTTATAGACCCATGTGGACATCTCATCCCCCAGTTTTCCCATGTTTGTTTGTTTTGTTTGTTTTGTTTTGTTTTTTTTATCAGCCTCTTGTTAGCCCCAACTGTTAGAGCCACCTCCAACAGTTTCACTATTTAACAATTGCCACTGATGGTTTTCAACAAGTGCCGTAGGAATAGGACTGTTTGCACAGGCAGCTCTGAGTCAGATGAAATGAAGTGCCCTGAAAATGGAGCCGTTTAGTGAGCTGCCAAGTAGGTTTATAGTGACAATTCTATGGGGATGGACATTTTGGGGAACTCAAATCTATTCTAATCTCTTAAGTGGTCGATTGCTAGTTTTTACAGCTGCCAGAGTTGTGAGGCTCTTGGTTTTCAGTGCTACTCCAGAACCTGAGAATGGAACGGAATGGAATGTGGCAAATTGAAATGCCACAAGATTTCATTTCTTACTAAGATACAGCCATTTTTCTTGAATAAACAGTCTTTGGATTGTTGTGAGGCTTTAGCTAGTTTTCATCATTTTGAAAAGGTGATTTTGACAGTTTTTGCCAGTGTTATTACCTTTATGCAGGAACGTTTTTGGAGGTCTTTATTCCACCATTCCAAATATTTAGCTGTGTGTTTTGTTTTGATTATTTCTCTCTTTTTTAATCCTCACCTGAGGATATGTTTTTATTGATTTGAGAGAGAGAGGAAGGGAGAGACAAAGAATAACATAAATCAGTTGCCTCCCATTCGCACCCTGACTGGGGATCTACCTGCAACACAGGTATGTGCCCTGACTGGGAATCAAACCCACTACCTTCTGGTGTATGGGCAAGCTCCAACCAATTGAGCCACCCCAGCCAAGGCTGAGCTGTGCTTTTTAAAAAACAATTCAGATAGTACAAATAGACCAAATATTATTATAAATAAGATTTCTTTCCTAAAACTTAGTCCCCCATTTCTAACCAGAATATTAACTGGTGATAACAGTTACTGTGCATCCTTCATAAATATATGGCTAGAGAAGCATGTATGTGTAAAAGATAAGATCTATATTTCCTTTCATACATATATAAATATACTGTATATTTTTTGACATTTTTTAACTTGGTAATTTACTTGAGATATTAATCTATGTCGATACATGGGACTATCTCAGTTTGTCATTGTTGTTGTAGTTGTTTGATATTCCATGGGTGGGTAGTCTTATTATTTTTACATTTTCTAGGAACAAATATTTGAGTTGATCTACCATTTTGTTATTTCAAACAATGATGGAGTGAACATTATTGCATTTGCATCTTTTTGACCATGTGTGCTGGTATAAGATAAATTTCTGCCTATGAAATGTGAGATGTATTTGTTTTTAAGTTTTAATGGATGTTACTAAATTACCTCTCTACGGATGTTTTATCAGTTTATACTTTTGTCTGTAGTAAAGGAGAATGCTGTTTCTCGTCACCCTTGTCACATTGTATTGTCAAACATTTAGCCATTTTAAAGATGAAAAACGTATCTTCATTGTTTTAAATTTTTTCTGTTCCATATACTTATACTAGTAGATCTTCTTCCATCACCAAGCACACCACTCCTAGAGTGCCTCTTTTCATATTCTTTATTTTTTTTACGGATTAAAGAGAATTGGACGGTTGGTCTGTTTTATATATTACAAATATTTCTTTTTCTAGTTGATTATTTGGCATAGCTTACAATATTTTTTCTTCAATTTTTAAAATAATGTCAAACTTTCCAGTCTTCTAGTGGTTTTATGACTCGCTTAGAAAGGCCTTTGCTTTTTAGTTTATAAACATTCATCCATAATTTCTTCCAGAAGCATATTGATCCATTTATGTCTTTATTTGTCTGGTTGTTTGTGAGTGATAACCAGATGTTTCTGCACGATTCTCGATTTAACACGCCACTCTGTTAGGTACTAAATTCCTTTATGTATAGAGAATATTTCTGGAGTCATCATTCTTTTCCATTTGATTTCTTGGCCAAATTATCCCTTGTCTAATGCCAACATTTAATTTTTTTTAATTTTTACAATTTTTCAGTTATAGTTGGCATCCAGTATTATATTAGTTTCAGGTATACTGCATAGTGGTTAGACATTTACATAACTTTTGAAGTGATCCCCCAATAAGTCTAGTACTCATCTAGCCCCTTACATACTTATTCAAATTTTATTATCTAATGCCAAACTTTTAGTGTTTATTTTTCCATAAAACCTTTAAAATAAGCTTGTCTAGTTCTGTTTCCCTCTTAAGGAAAAATCCTGTTGTTACTTTGTTGAGATTACAATAAAACAATGATCTCAATTTTTGCATCAATCAAAATCATGTGGAAAGCTTGTCAATACATAGTATGCTGAGACTCAACTGTAGAGTTTGCGATTCACTTGAGTCAAGGCTGTGGCCTGGGAATTTTAAGTCTAATATAATTCCAAGGATGATGTTGATTCTGCTGGTCTGGAGCACTGTACTTTGAGAACCACCGCAGTAAGGTTAGCTGGCTAACCTTAAAATAGAGTTTACCCTGGATTATCTCGGTGGGACCTGTGTTATTATAAGGGCTTTTAAAAATGAGAGAGGATGGCAGAACAGGAGCTGAGAGCGATTTCATGTGAGAAGGACTTGACCTGCCATTATGGGGCTTGAAAACAGAGGAAGGGAAGCACAGTCAAGGAATGTGGGCAGCCACTAAAACGAAAAAGCAAAGAAGCGTTCTTCCTCAGAACCTTCAGAAAGGGGTGCAGCTCTGCCAACACTTGGACTTTAGCCCACCTACCGAAGGACAAGGCGATCAGTAGTGTTGTTCTACGCCATAAGTTTGTGGTAATTTGTTTTGGCAGCAAATAAGAAATTAACGGAGTCACTAAACTATTAAGACAAAGCACTCACAAACGAAGGTTTTCTGTGTTAGTAAACATTTAACAATAGGCAGGTAAAATTAAGCTTAATAGGTCTCATGCTTCCATTTTCTCCCCCTCAAATAGTTAGAATTTGTCCAAAACTCTAAAAGCCTTTTTTTAAAAATTAAATTTTCTGGAAGTTTAATATTTCAGAGTTCATTTAGGGCAAAACCTTTTCCATCTGCAATTAGTTATCTAGAAATCAGGCCTATCTGAAAAGTGACCAAGGACTGCATTAGAAAATCAGCCTGGAAAATAGCTGAGTCAAAATTAAGAATGTGACTCAGAGACTAAGGACTGCTGCTCGGACTGGCTGTGTGACACTGGATAAGTCATTTGGCTTCTCTATGCCTCTTTTTTTTTTTTTAATAATAGAAGTTAAATTATAAGGTTGTGCTGATATATGTAGAGCACTTTCTGACCTATAGGTAGAAAATTTTTAAAATGAAGACAGAAATACAAAAAAATAAATTATTGTAGTGACTTCATCATAAAAGCAAGAACTCTAGACAACGCAGGAGTTTCCAAAGGCATAAATACAGCAATTGATATTCATAATGGCATTCTTGAGTTAATCAAGTATAAGATTTTTTTAAAAAATTTCTTTAGAGATCTTTAAAATATGTGTTGGTGTTTAAAGTGGCAAGCTTTTTCCCTCCAGAAAAAGAATTAATCTGGAATTTATATCAACAGTGTCAAATGAACAAAATATTTTAAAGTATATTTTTATTATGACTCAAACCTTACCTTCTTCACTTGTTATTCATTTATGCAGCCAAAAGCCACTCAACCTCTCTGAGCCAAGTCTGTTTCATAACATTTAGACAGTAGAATAACTACTTGGCAGCGTGCTGAGAGATTAGTGACATAGTGTATTTTAATCACCAAACACCTTGCATGGTATGTAAGTAGGTGCTCAGTAAGTGGACCTTATTCTTGTGATCATTTTGTGCTCCTTTAAAACACATAGTCTACATTATGAAATTCTATAGGTCCTTCTCTTTCTTTATTTTTGTTTCTATTAAATGTGATACTGTTCAACATATTGAAATTATCTTTTTTCTCCTTTTCTAGTGTTCTTCCTACTTCTTTGGTTATTTCTTTTCAGACTTTTTTGCTTGCTCTTCTTTGCCTACTCCTTAAATATTTCATGTTTCCCATAGGTTTTTAATCTCCTTTTATTTTCTACACATTGTCTCTTGGTATATATAATATACTTCATGGAACCTGCCGAAACCTTTCCTTTTCTTTTCTTTTCCAAGCACCAATTAGATAACCCAGAGACATCTTCTAATTGCACATATCTAAAAATAAATTTGTAACCATTTTATACGTATTTTTTTCCTCTCTATGCTTGCATGGGCTACACTGTTTACTCTTTCATTCGACCATTAATCAATTAATTAAACATTCATTGAGTGCCTGCTAATCTAAGAATACAGTAGTGAAGTAAACAAATTAACAAATCCTTACCCATCAGGGAACATGTTTCTAGTGGAAGAGACAGAGCAAAGTCTATTGTGTGTGTGATGTTGATAAATTCTGTTCAGAGAAATGAAGCAGGGAAGAGAAATGAGGAGAGCCAAGATGAAGATAAGGGTTGCAGTTCTAAGTAAGATGCTTGGGAAAGTCATCCCTGAAAAGGTGCTGTTGGAACAAAGATCTGAGGAGGTGAGGGAGCAAACCACGTGGATCTACGGAGGAAGATTGTTTCAGGATGAGGAAACAAAACCTGCACACTGTGAGGCAGGAGTGTGCCTGGCATTTTAGAGAAACAATAAAGTGGCCATCATACCTGGTTTGTGTGAGGGGGAGAACACTAGCAGAGAGGTCAGGGAGCATAGTGATGTTGGTCATGTCTACCCAATTGTTAAAGATTAGAAACTATCCCTTACTACTTAATCTGTCATTCTCCTTTCCTCCTCTTATAACTAGTAAGTTACCAAGTTTTATTGATTTCAACTCCTGTGTTACTCTTCTGTCTATCCTTCAGTCTCACTACTTTTTCCTTAGTTCAGGCCTCTATCACTGGTCACTCAATTGATTTGCTGCTAGTCTCACACCAAATATTCAACACCCACTCAAGAGATATTTTTAAATAACTTCTGATTTCCTGGCCCTGCACTAGGTATTGTGGGTATAATAGTCATCAAGCTTGTCATGATCATTGTCCTTACAAAGTTTATAGTAACTGGGGAGAAAATCATACAGTCGGTTAATAACATGACAGTGTAATAAGTGCTTTGAGAAGGGAAATACAAGCTGTCTTAGTAGCACATAGCTGGTGGGTAGTTTGATTTATGAGAGTTAGTATAAGCTTTCTAGGAGAAATTATATTCCTCTTAAGATCTAAAAGATAAGTAGGAGTTAGAACATCACGGAGAGAAGAGTTTCCAAGAAAAGAGACGACTTTTGCAAGTGCTGAGAAAATAGAACTGAACACCAAAAGGAGGAGAGTGGCTCAAAATCAAGCTGGAGAGCAGTGCGAAGGAGCCACATCATGCATATCTTCAGGTCCTATTAGTGTGTTCAGTTAATCCATTTGTCACCAAAATGATCTTTTTGAAACTTCAATGTAATAATTTATCCCCCAGAATTAAATCCACCAATGATTCCCTATTGGCTTTAGGTTAAATTTCAGCTCTATAATATAGCACAGGTGGTATTTTAATTTGACTTTATTCTCTTCAGTGGCAGCTCCCATAGGCCTGCTCTTATATCTTTATATACCATCAGTGCAAAACCACTTATAATTACCGCCCTCCCCCCCATCCCCCAAGAGAGAAATTTCACGTCTCCAAACCTTAGCAAATGCTTGGAGTGCTCTTTGGCCCTTGCCAACCTCATGAATTCATTTTGGTCCTTCAAAATTAATCTCAGATGTCATCTTCTATAGCAGTGGTTCTCAACCTTCCTAGTGCCGCGACCCTTTAATACAGTTCCTCATGTTGTGGTGACCCCAACCATAAAATTATTTTTGTTGCTACTTCATAACTGTAATTTTGCTACTGTTATGAATCGTAATATAAATATCTGATATGCAGGATGTATTTTCATTATTACAAATTGAACAACATTAAAGCATAGTGATTCATCACAAAAACAATATGTAATTATATATGTGTTTTCCGATGGTCTCAGAAAAGGGATCGCGACCCAAAGGTTGAGAACCACTGTTCTATAGGCATCTTTCCCTGCAAATGCGAACATAAACTGATTATTTATTCTTCTGTGCTACTGCCCACTTCTATGTGATCTTTTTATTGTAGTTATCTCGACCTAGAATAGTTTGTTTATATGTTAAACTCCACTGGTGTAAGTTCTTTGAGGGTATATGAAATTTTTGGTTTGGTTTTGTCTCTGTCTCCTTAACTACTAACATAGTGCCCGGCACTCAGCTGCACTTAATATAAGTTTAGTGAATTTAATTAATTTAAAGGGAGGCTCAATTAATTTAAACAAGTATATGAGATTTATAGGAAATAATTAGTATTAATTTATAGTTCACTTAAATCATCAGATTGTGATAGTGCTCAGTACCTCTTAGCAAAGGAATCGGAGGCTTTTCTCAGATTATCCCAACCAAGTAGATTTGATGTATGAATCTGAGCTGTATCTTTTTAATTGCATTTTTAATTTAGTGGTATCTTTAATTCTGACTTTGAAAACTTTGCAGGGATTTTCCTCTCATATTTTGTGCATTATTATTGTTTCTTATGATTTTTAGAATTCCTTTACTTTTAGACACATAGATTGATATTGTCATCATTAAATACTTAATTTTGTAAATTAATATCCCTTGAATCAAAATATTCATTTTTGTTTTCTTATAATAATGCTTTACATTTTCTATTTCTGGTTACTGTTTTTTAAAAGCCTAGTGTTTGCCTGGCTGGTGTGGCTCAGTAGATTGAACGCCATCCCATGCACCAAAAGATTACTGGTTCGATTCCCAGTCAGGGCACATGCCTGGGTTGCAGGCTCAATCCCCAGTAGGGGGCATGAAGGAGGCAGCTGATCAGTGTGTCTCATCAATGTTTCTCTCTCTCCCTCTCTAAAAATCAGTAGAAAGCATATTTTAAAAATAATAACCTATATATATAAAAGTGTAATATGCAAATCAACCAGACAGTGGAACAACCAGTTGCTATAACCTGCACTGACCACCAGGGGGCAGACGCTCAATGCAGGAGCTGCCCACCAACTTGTTGGTCTCTCCCCCCAGCCAGCAGGCTCTGATCACCTGATGGGGAACAGGGAACCGGGGGTGGGTGGCAGCGGATGCAGGTGGTGCCAGGCCAAGGCGGGTGTGGACAGGGCCCTGATTGCTCCACTGGTCGCCCCACACATAAAGGGCAACCAGTGGTGGCAGCAGTGGGGGGCAGAGCCGGCTGCGGGCAGCCGGGAAAAATCAGCCCTGATCGCAGGCCAGGCCTAGGGATCCTACCTGTGCACGATTTTTATGCACCAGGCAACTACTAAAAAGTAAAATCCTATTGTTTTACCATAGGCAATGGAATGATTTCACCAATATGGGTATTTAATTGCCCCAAAACTCAAAAATAGCCTTCCTGGGGCTTCCAGAGACCTGGAACAATCTCAAGCTCATACACTTGCCCCAAGCTAGGTGTCTCTTTAAACCATCCACCCTAAAACTGCTGCAGATGCCTCACAGAATAACATCTTAAAATTACTTTATCACTGTGGACAATCCTGAAAAGAAGAAACATAGGTCAAAGTAAATATTTAAAAAAATTGAAACCTTACTAGTGATCACTGACAAAAGATAGGTTTTTCTTCAACCTTTCTCATTGTCAAATGTTTTTACTTTTTTAGTAATAGTATACTTGGAAATAAGTGTGCTATGAAAAGTGTTCTCTTAGCTACTACTGATGAACGTATAAATAGTTGTTAACAGTGTGTATTGAAAGACCTTAAAATGTTGATACTCATTAATACTTCAAAATATTAATCCTGATGGAAATGTGTTAGAGGTAGAGGGGGTGGTGGCACAACATTGTAAATTTACTAAATACCACTGAATTGTTTACTTTAAAATGGTTAATTTTATGTTATGTGAATTTCACCTCTGTTAAATTATTTTTTAAATAGGCATGTTCAGTTCAGCATTATTTATAATAGAAAAATTTACATGCAATAACTATGTTTAATAAAAAGGGAGTGGTTACATATGATACATCTGTATGCTAGACTACTATGCAGCCATTGCAATAATATTTGTAAAGGATTTTTAATGAAATGTGAAAATGCTCATGAGAATATGTCATGTGAAGAGCATTGAATACAAAATTAAACAGTTGGACAGTTTTGTAAAATAAGCTTGCATAAAAAAAAGCTGAAAGAAAATTGTAATTGTTCGTTGAGCTCCTTTAAGCACATGAAGCCTTCGTCCCAACAGTTAAAATGGCAGGCTTTCCATTGGAGTCTCTTACAGTTGCCTCTAAGTTAGACTTTCACCCATGGAGGCTCTGATTTTGCCAGTGGTCTGTTCATTATACCCAGAGCCTTTGTACCATCGTGGTACAAAGAGCCTGGAAAGGAGAAAATGTTAACATACTGAATTGGAGGTTTTACTTGGGCAGTTTATATGGTCTTTACACTGTAAATAGGTTAAATAGAATTGGGGGGTGTCTCCAGCTTGAAATATTATATTTATTGAATATATTTACCATGTGTTCAGTCATACACTAGGTACAGTTAAATCCATCATCTCTTATAATTTCCACAAAAACTTTGCAAAGTAAAAACTCTTTATATACCCACTTTACAAATGCAGGGTCGGGAGGGGGGTGGGTAATCGGGGGGGAGCTCAGTGACTGCTTTGGCTTACAGAGGTTTAAACTGAGGCTCAAACACTGGGACCCTGCTTATAAATCTATGCTTTTTCTACTGCACAGCATAGCTTTTTTTCTGTGCTGTGCTGGACATTGCCACCACAAAGCCTCAAGTATAAACAATCCTCAGTTTGTAAATAAATTGTTCTAACTTTGTCGTGTGCATATGTAATTACTTTTCTCATAGGTAAAACATTAAGTTAATTAAGATTCAATCATCAAGAGTATTTCTCAGGTCTGAATTGGCAAATATTCAGTACATATAATGCCACTCCCATGACAGTTGCTAATATTGAAATTTTGCCAGGCACCATTATAAATTTTTATAAAATTTAATCTCAATAACTCTAGTTAATACCAGTGTTATCCATGTTTACATATAAGGAAGCTGGAGCACAGGGTCACAGGGTAATTAATACCAAAGCCAAGGTTTGAATCCAGGCAATCTGAGCTTTAGCATCCTTTTTAACATGGTTTTCCAGGCAGCCACTGAGTAATCCAAAATGGTGCTCAAGAAGAAATTTGTTTGCTATTTAAAATTTGTCTATGTTCTAAAAGTATGTAACATATAATAGCTTCAACCGTGGCTACACATCAAAAAAACACCTGTGGAGTTTTCTATACACACACAGGCCCAATCCAACTGTGGACAAAATGAATCACTGTCTTCCAGGGTAGGTTATGCATACCTGTATGAAGATGTTCCATAGATGATTTGGGTGTATACTTGTCCCCTGTGTACATGAAGCTAATGGTATTGTCATGATATCTTGGGCTCTCATATCCAAAAGACTTTAACTTTTATGAAAATGTCAAGCAAGGTGATATTGCTTATTGATTGGTGGTGTGGACTCTGGAGCTAGACTTCATCACTACAATTTATTAATTTTGTTATTTTGAGGATACTACTTAATTTGTTTAAAACTTAGTTTCATGATGCATAAAAGAGGGTAAATTTTGTTAAGTAGCATATGCAAATTGACCAAACAGCAGAACGACCTGTCACTACAACACGTACTGACCACCAGGGGTCAGATGCTCAATACAGGAGCTGCCTTCTGGTGGTTAATGCGCTCCCACAGGGGAACGCTGCTCAGCCAAACACTGGGCTCCCGGCTGGAGAGCGCAGCGGTGGTGGTGGGAGCCTTTCCTGACTCTGCAGCAGCGCTAAGGATGTCCAACTGCCGGCTTAGGCCTGCTCCCTGTGGGGATCAGATATAAGCAATTAGTCGGACATCCCCCGGGCTCCCGGACTGCGAGAGTGCGCAGGCCGGGCTGAGACACCACCCTCCCTCCCCCGTGGATGAATTTTGTGCACCGGGCCTCTAGTATACAAATAAAGCAGTTCAACACAGTGCCTGACACATATTAACTCCCCAAAGTTTAACGTAGTTATGCAAATGTACACTGACATTACAGTAAATAGTGTAGTTATTATATGCTGTGGAGAATAAGCACCGATCTTGGGATCAGGTAAGTAGGCTTCCCAGAAGTTATGTGAAATATGACAGGAAGCTGTGGAGTGGGATCATTCCAAGACATAGGATGTATTATAGCGATATCTTTGAGAAGGATAAACATCCGTAGTATTTGATTTTGAATCTCGGTCTACGTTAATTTAATTTGATTTATATTACTATGCTGTGTACCTGAAACTAATATAAAATAATATTGAATATAAACTATAATTTAAAACAAATTTTTTAAAAGAAAGAAAAACATTGCAAAGTAGTTATTATTCTTACCCTCTGTGCCTTTGCTTTTATGGTGATTTGTGCGTATTTGATATCCCCAACTTCTTGTTCTTAAAATGCTCAGGAGTACCTAAACCCTGTCATGCACATAGTAGAACTTTAAAATGTCACTGTATTGAATTAAGGGAGAAGAACCAGTTATCTTCTCTCTTTCTCCCCAAGTTGTCTTCTTTAATATTAGTATAATAGGGGAGCTATTATGTCTATATAATGCTAACGTGGAAGTCTAAATAACAAATAAATCCAATTTATATATGCAGAGGTGTCTACATTGGAGTTAATAAATTTTGTATATTCAAGAGCCAGGTTTTTTTTAACAACACAGAAAATGCTTTTGACAAGTGAGTATTTGTTAACTCTTCATAGATATAGTTCAGTCATGATATTTAAATTTTAATGCCAAACTAGTGGTGCCTGTTTATTCCCTTGTTTGTTTAGCAACACCATATCTTATCTCTATCTTTGAAGCAAGAAAAAGAGGGAAGAAAGAAAGGAAATTGATAGGGAGATGAGCAGAGAGGAGAATTGAAAATGTATATCATATGTAATTTTACCCCCTTGCAGTATTTTACAATGGCAGGCTTGGAAGTAGAGGACCTGGAATGTTAGCTTCTCTGTAAACCATAGTCATCAAACCTACTCAGAAAACCGAAGTATGTGCTGATCAGGATAACACCAGGCCAATGGGACTGAGCTGGGGCAGAGTTAAACTTCTTTCCCTTTGCACTTTTTCCACTATATCATTATTTCAAAGACATGAATTTAAATATTGACAGATACATTTGACACTTTACCCTGTAGCCCAGTTGTGGGGCATGTCAGCTTTTTTCACAGTAATGAGGAATTTGTCATATCACAAGATCCAAAAGCCAGGCTTGTAAACATTGTTATATTGTACACTGTTTTTGTACTGTGTTAAATGGATATACACTGCTTTTTCCCAGGAGGAAACTGTGATTGATTTCTAATTAATAAATATTTAATTGAAAACATATTTGAAATGGATTTTACAGTTGGTTTTTGGAAAGTGCTAATACTTAGGAGAAGTTTGACTTTTAATGATTTTTTTTCCACCATTTTCTGTACATATTATGTAATGTACCTTCCAGTTTCCATAATATATAATATGATCAAAATTGGTTATTTTACACCCTAGAAGCCAGTTTGGCTCAGTGGATAGAGTGTCGGCCTGCGAACTGAAGGGTCCCGGGGTTGATTCTGGTCAAGGGCACGTACCTTGGTTGCAGGTTCCCCGGCCCTAGTCTGGGTGCATGCAGGAGGCAACCAATCAATGTTTCTCCCTCACATTGATGTTTCTCTCTGTCTTTCTCCCTTCCACTCTCAAAAAAGTCCATGGAAAAATATCCTTAGCTGAGGATTAACAAAAAAATAAAAAATTGGGTCTTTTACTAATGTAATTTATCAAAGTGAGTTTGATCTATTTGAATTAAAATCTCTTTGGAAATGAATATGTTAGTAAAATATCCCTGTAAATGTCCTTGGTCATTGCACTAGTTATCCCATAGACTTTCTGCATTATTCCATTAAATAGGAGATAACTGAAGCCCCCAAATTCCAATTTACACTTTTCTGGGGGTAGTTTACTGTTTTGGAACTGAGAATACATGTCCACCTTTGAAAACCATGTAGTAAATGGAGCTAGGTGCCTAGGGCAGTGTTCCTAGACATCACATCATCCTAGTCACCTGTGAAAAGAGAGACCTTGCCTGATTGTGAATCATTGTTGATAACTACATCGTTGGAAGTGAGAGGAACCCATAGCAAAGAGAATTAAAGCGGGGATTTACATCTGACAACATTGCCAGTCTCCCATGCAGTTATGATTCTGGTGTGATATTTTGAAAAAAGTATTATGTTGGTAAAGCAGGTCTTATCTATTAATGTGTTACTGTACCATCATCACAGTGATATGTAAAAACATTCATTTCCTACAACTCTTTCTTAAACTTAAACCTTTCCCACTTATAATTTTCCTTTGCTCCAATTTCCTCATATATTTCCATTTTATATACAGGATGGGGCAAAAGTAGGTTTACAGTTGTTCATATGAAAAATAATACAATAATAAATAATAACACAAGAATAAACCCTGTTTCCTGTACCTGTTTTTTTTAATCATTTTTTTAAAATTTCTTTATTGGTTAAGGTATTACAAATGTGTCCTCATCCCCCCCATTAACCCCCAACCTCTCCCCCTCCTATACCTGTCTTTGTTTCACTCTTATGATGCTGGTATTTTATAAGCTGCCTTGATCACTTTGTAATAAAACAGGTAGGTAAGTAAATAGACCTAGAATGTAATAGATCTTAATTGTGACATGAATATAAGCCATTATCAGAGGTATCACAAAGCAATGTGACAAGATGGGAAGAAAGCACTAGGGTTGGGTTCAAGTTCTGGCTCTGCAATTTTCCAATCCAGGGCCAGAGCTTTGGTTTCTCTTTGTCAGTGTTCCCATCTGCTAATGAGGACAGTAACTCCTATACCAAGGAGGTCAAACTCAAAGGCTAACACAGGCCAAGTAAACAAGGTTTAAGTTTATATGGGCCCCAAAAAAACAAAAGCTTCAATTTTCTTAGAAATGTAGGTTTATTTCAATAGGAACATGCTGAATACAAAGGGCTGAAATAAATGAGTAATTGTTAAACATAAAATAATAGAACATGTTAATAAAAATTAATATTTTTTCTTGAAATTAACAGACACTGAATAACTGCACAAATTAATAAGCATAATGCAAATAAACCTATTTTTCTTATTCTCCGAAAGAGAAATATTTTCTGTTGCACACACCAAACAAGTCAGTCCAAGAATAATGACATGGCAATTGGCTGCTGAAATATTTGCTGCTAGTATTAGTGGGGAGAAATGGTGAACCTGAGCATAAGGCACATAAGGGAAATGAATGCAACATGATTATAGTAATCAGTCATTAGTGAACATGTAGTTCGTTATTAATAGCTAGTGCCACTGTGCACGGAATTGTGCACATTAAAAGGAAATTAATTAGAAGATGGCCTGTGGGGCGGGACTGGGCCAGATGGTCCAGACATGTCCTGGAGCCAAGCTCTCATGGTCCCTTCCTGGCCAGCCATACCTGGGGCTGTGCTATGAGCGGGGTCCCTCTGGCAGGTGGGGTCCCTTGGCCTGCCTGTGGGGATGGGGCCAAAACCGGCTCTGTGACATCCCCCAAGGGGTCCCGGATTGCACGAGGGTAGTTCTCAGGTGATGCACTCCGAAATTGGGCTCCCCCCTCTCTGGTTCGGGGATGTATCACCCAACAACCACTGCCAAATCACCCCAGCTTGGCAGCTCCTGCCCCTGGTGGTCAGTGTGTGTCATACCTGGATGGTCAGATTGGTCGCTTAGCCTTTTATATATATACTAGAGGCCCAGCGCACAAAAATTTGTGCACTCAGAGGGGAGGAGGGGGTACCTCAGCCCAGCCTGTGCCCTCTCGCAGTCTGAGACCCCTCAGGAGATGACCACCTGCTGGCTTAGGCCCACTCCCCGGGGGATTGGGCCTAAGATGGCAATCAGACATCCCTCTGGCAGTCCGGCAGCTCTCGGGGAATGTCCACTAGCCAGCGGGGAGCAAACCTAAGCTGCAGTTGGACATCCTTAGCAGTGCTGAGGAGGCAGGAGAGGCTCTCACCACCACCGCTGTACTGGCAGCCATCAGCTTGGCTTGTG
>NW_006283436.1:1658842-1662432 GCF_000327345.1 Myotis davidii
ATTTATTTACCTTCTATGGCTGTCACTGGAGCTGAGAGCCAGCTTTAGCTCTGAGGCTCGGCTCCAGCTCTGAGACCTCGGCTGCTGAAAGCAGGTATCTGGGTTTGTTTGGCTTCTATAATTGAAACACTGTTCCAACTCCAGCTCTGAGGCCCAGCTGGCTGAAACCAGGTTTCTGGGGTTTGTTTAGCTTCTATAATTTTAACAGTGTTTCTTAGAGTGCAGCTCAGAGGCGGGGAACTTTGGCTACCTCCATCACTGGAGCAAGCAAGCCTCCTGTTCACTTCAGCTGCCTGGCTACCGGCCACCATCTTGGTTGGCAGTTAATTTGCATATTGCCCTGATTAGCCAATGGGAAGCATGTTGGAGGTACAGTTAATTACCATGTTTGTCTATTATTAGATAGGATAGATTATGTATAACAGGTAGATGTTTCTCTCTCATCGATGGTTCTAACTTTCTATCCCTCTCCCTTCCTCCCTGTAAAAAAATCAATAAAATGTATTTTAAAAAATAAATAAATAAAAAACATTTGTTGTGGGCCACATGTGGCCCACAGGCCATGAGTTTAATGAGGATGATTTTAATGAGGGTTACATCCCATTATATTTGGAAAAGTATATGGCATACACTATAAACTTAGTCAAATGCTAGTTGAATTCAGATCGAATTTTCACAGGTTGGGAAACAATATTTTTATTTTTGTCCCTTTACAACCTGTAATTATTGTGACTAAAATGGTCTGAATTGTCACATTCAGTAGGAATGTGAGTCTAAACATTCTGGATTCTGAGCATCCCATTTGTGAAGCCTGAAGGATGCTGTGTTTGTGCTTTGCCCATGGAAAGAGGGGGCCTATTTATTGAGCCTCCATGTTACCTCTATGCCTATAGACAAGGCAAGAGGAAGACATTATCCTAGCCTCCAAAACAGGAACCTAAAATACATTTTCTTATAGAAGCTGTGCTATCAATACGATTAATTTGTCATGGTTTCCCCACAAAAGCTATTCATCCTTAATATAATTAAACAGCTGTGCACCTATGAAAATATAACTATACTCACCATATTTCTTACATCAAATGAGCCTTTCTCTCAGGTGGATGTAGACTTAGTTTATGGAAACCTGTCATCTCCATGTTATCCTTCATTCTGAGCAAGATATTTGAAGAATGGAAATTCCTTAAACTTGTTCCATGTCCAAGCCACTCTGTATTCCGGGGACTTGTTAGTAAAGTAATATTATATGGTTACTTTAAAAAATTTTATGCTTTTATTAACAGTTATAAGAATACTTTCTCATATGTAATTTTGGAGAGGAGTATAAAATAATAGAAGAAGAAAAAGAAAAACTTTGGGTTATGCTGGGATTATTTTTTAAAAGATATAATATGTCCATTTCCTCCCTCCCTTTTCCACAGTTTGTTTAATTTCAGAAAGTGTGACTTTTCTTTTTTGTGGTGGTGGTGGTTGTTTTTTGTTAATCCTTACCCAAAGATGTTTTCTCCACTGATTTTCAGAGAGAGTGGGAGGGAAGGATAGAGACAGAGAGAAACACCAATGTGAGAAGGACACATCTATTGGTTGTGCCCTCCCCTCACACACATGCCCCATCCTGGGTGGGGATTGAGCTTCCAACGGAGGTAGGAAGTATGGAATCGAACCCACAACCCTTCAGTCCGCCAGCCGTTGCTCCAGCCACTGAGCCAAACCAGTAGGGCCAGAAAGTATGACTTTTAGAAAAGAGCTCTATCGTTGATATTGGTGACTTGTTGTAAATTTTAAAACAATTACAGTAATTTAGTGGTATTTCACGTTAATGGAATTGTTAAGAATAGTCAAGACGTTCTTAATAGATAGCCATATACAAGCATCTTTTCTCAATTATTAGAAAAAAGATTTGAAATATGTTCATTTTGGGAGTTGGTGCAATGCTAATAATACCTCCCACAAGTATTATTTATGTGGAGGTATAATGTTGTAGCACTCAAGTGAAAAGCTCTGCAAGTTGCAAAAACACTATGTCAATAATATTTTGAAATTATTTGTGAAAAGGACATCTGAAAGGAAATGAGGAGTTCTGGATCCTAGCCCTTTTATCACTGACTATAACCTTTAGCAAGTCAACCTTTTAGCTCCGTCTTCTCTTCTTGACAATTAAGACAAGGTCTGAGGGATTGCCCATCCTTCCAACTGTGAATTTCTAATATTCTTGTTATTAAAATTTGAGATGAAAAGAAATTAGTCATACTGTACATAGAATGAATGTTGTACTAAGAGTTATTAATAGTATAATTTTATACTGCAAACTGGTCTTTAAAAATATAAAAAATTCGATTTTATTCTTTGTTTCTAAGTGTTTTATGATTTATGTGCTATTTTTTTTTACCAGACTTCTTCATTTTGAGATATTATAGGTGAATATCTTACCCTTCTCATTTTATGCTACCTCTCCTTCATTTTCCAACCCCAAAATACCCTCCCCATGAGTACACACTTTAAAAGTAAGTCTGGCACAGGCCGATGTGGCTCAGTTGGTTAGAACATTGTCCCATGCCCCTGCACCAAAAGGTTGCCATTTTGATGGTCAGGGCACATGCCTGAGTTGCAGCCTCCATCCCAGGTAGGGGGCATGCAGGAAGCAGCCAATCAATGTTCGGATGTCACATTTATGTTTCTCCTTCTCTTTCCTTCTCCCTTCCTCTCTCTCTAAAAATCAATTAAAAAAAAAAAAAAGTAAGTCTGAAGGTTCCATCCAGTTGATTAGGTGGGGCACATGCAGGAATCAACCTATGAATAGATGCATAAATGAGTGGAATTCTAGGCCAGTCTCTCTCTCTCTCTCTCTCTCTCTCTTTTTCTCTCTCTCTCTCTCTCCCTCCCTCCCACCCTCCTTCCCTCTATTCCTCTATTCCTTCCTGCCTTCCTCCCTCCATCTTTCCCTTCCTTCTTCTTTCCCTTCCTTCCTCCCTTCCTCTCTCCCTTCCTCTTTCTCTCTCAAATCAATAAATAAAAAAATTTACTAAACCACACAAGTCTGACAATCACAGAGCCACAGAGTAGTAGCAGAGGCACCTTGACAAATTCTGGGGCACTACTTTCCGCAGTAGAAATAGAACAATACATGGCAACTATATTGTGAAAGTATAATCCAGTGGTAGTAAATATAGGTATAATTGTCCCAAATAGCTACATAGCACACTTTAAGGGGAATTGTCATTTCTTCACTTTCACACACGTACACACTTGCTTTCCATCTTTTTTCTCTGTTCTCTGCAAAAAGATAATTACAACTACAAATATTAGTCTTGGTACAGAAATATACTTAGCTTTTTTACTGACATGGTTAGCTTTAAAAATATCATTACTCTTTAATCAACCCACATCGGAAGCATATGTGAACAAAGATGCCCCATCTGGCCACAGGGCTGTCTGATTTAGCTGTCCAGTTGTCTAATAAGCTCTAGTCTAGAATGAGACATTGAGCAGAATGAAGATCCAGAAATAATAATTTACCAGACTTGGCATCTCATTGACCAAAGCAGCTCCAGCATTATGGTGAGGCCAGAACCTGGGCTGGAGCATTCCTG
>NW_006283436.1:1662463-1667603 GCF_000327345.1 Myotis davidii
GGCACCTATCCTGATGCCAGGAAACCTAAATGCTGTATGGAACACTCCAAAGGAAGGAGGCCAAAGGTTCGAGGCAGGTGAACACCCACAGGAACCAGGAAAGACTTTAAAGCTAAGGAAAATTCTAAACTCAACAAAAAAATTTTTTCTTAGGTCAGTGAGGTATGATCTTTTTGGAGAAAGTATTTGAGGGTCCACCAAATGACTAATCTGTAGAGTGTGTGTGTGTGTGTGTGTGTGTGTGTGTGTGTGTGTGTGTGTGTTTATAGCATGAGCTTTCAAGTTACAGTAGGCATGTAGCCATTTGCTAGGCGAACAGCTGCTGGGAGCCGGTCCATCCTTGCTGTTTCAAGGGACCTGGCATATATGGCATACTGTTCTTAATATATTTGCTCACCTTCTTGGCACTATATGTTTTAACCAAGGTCACCTCTCGAAGAAAGGTTGTTTCCCCAGGTCGAGATTTTCCCCTGAAGTTAGGGAGGGAATAAAACCCCTTCACTAAGTGCCAGGCGGGTAATTAATCACTTTAACTATGAACAATCTAGCAAGAGAACATGGACACAGAACCTGGCTGAAGAACCCAGCTACAGAACCTGGCGACCGAACCTGGCTGGAGAACCTAGTGAGAGAACATGGCTACAGAACCTGGCTGGAGAACCTGGAGAACGTGGCTGGAGAACCTAGCAAGAGAACATGGACACAGAACTTGGCTGGAGATTGTGGCTAGAGATCCTGGCAAGGCTGCTGATCAACTGAATGCTGTCTCCGTGTCATTCCTTCTTCGCCGACTCCGTCCACACCTTTGGGGACCCCTGGACTTGCTGGGGTTGGACCCCAGCAAACAGCCAGGCAGATGATTTGGGATGAAGCTTCACATTCCTTGCTCTGATGGGTGTTTGCCCTCATATGGTTTGGGACATTATAGGAATCTGTGAGGAGTATTTCTTAAAAGAGTTAACTCATGGGCTGTTCTTATTCCTGGGGCTTGTATATATTTCCTAGTGTCTTAGTACGCTGCTGCTGCTTCTTTTTTTTTTTTTTTTTTTTTAGCAGTTTGAATTGAGAAGTTACTACCTTATTAGTAGTAATGCTTAGCTATGGTTAGCATACTTTCAGTTTCCAGGTAAAACTGGTTTGCCAAAATTTCACCAACATTCAGGGCTAACTGTAGTTTGCCAGAATTATCACTGTGTTGACTGGGGGTGCCTCCCGTTTTTGCTAATGTAACAGGTAATGTGGTACTCTATCTCTGTGCTCTCATAGCCCTGTACTGTTTTGTGCACATCGACCTTCCGAAGGCCAGCAACTGCTTCTATGCCTTAGGACTGCCTTTGAGCTGCTGGAAGCACTGAGGGAAGACTTTAAGCAGTAACTGACAGGTGTCAGTTTACTTGGCCCTCACTTAGACAGTTCGGAGACATGTATCTTACAACATTTGCCAATGTCTCCCATGGGGTTAAGTTTCAGTTGTCTTCTGTGATAGCTAGCTTACTAATGTACCCTATATTAGCTGCCTGCCCTTCTCTTATCATCTTTCCCACTGCTCTGCCAGTTACTCTGAATCTCCTAAGTAAATTATGTGCACCTCACTCAGGGTCTGCTTCCGCGGAAACTCCACTAAGAGCTACCCCGAAGCCCCAAAACATGGTAATCCTCCCTATTTAATTATGAAAAATTGTCTAGAGTAAGTGGACAGATATAAAGGTAATATATTTGCATTTATATGGTACTGAAAATACTTAGTGTTATAGATCCCTCTCCTTTCTTTGTGCCCCCAAGCTTAAAATTAGTAGTCATCAAATACTAGTAAAAATTAACAAAGTTATGTAATTAAACGTATCTTACTTACATGATCAACCTTTTATTGAAATTCTAACCACAACTTTAAAATACTAAAATCAATATAAATAGTAAAGTCCTAATACAGGAAGTAAGGAAAAAATTCATTTTAACTTAAAAATTGAATATAATTATAACAAAAAATGTATTGAGACCTGTAATCTAAAATAAAACTAATACTCTTAAAATACTCAAATATAAATGTTTAGGGCTACCTAAAAATGCTAAAGAATTGAAAACAAATAGTAAAGTAATAAGATTCTAAAACACTAGAAACTAGTATTCAGAGCACTCAATATATCAAATAAATGAATAAAATACTTAACAGCCACCTTGATACTAAAAGTAAAATATCCAGGTCCATCCATGCTGTCACAAAGGGTGAAATTTTCTTCCTTTTTATGGCTGAGTAGTATTCCATTGTGTAAATGTACCATAGCTATTTTATCCACTTATCTACTGATGGACTCTTGACCTGCTTCTAAATCTTGGTTATTGTAAATAACAGAAAAGCATAATATGCAAATCAACCGAACGACCAGACAGCAGAATGACTGTCCGGATGACCTTCGGGATGACCACACTATGACATGTACTGGTGCCAGGCCAGCCGAGGTGGGTGCAATGTGATTGGTTTGGGGGCCCCACGATCGCCCCACAGAGGGAGGCTGCAATCAATCACCCCAAAGAGGGAGGCCCAGCAAGACAATCGATGGGGGATGTGGAGGGGGCTCCACAATCGCCCTGAAGAGTGAGGCCCAGGCTACCAGGGGGCCCCACTATCGATCGCCCCACAGAGGGAAGCCGAGGCCACCGGCCAGCGATGCTGTGGCAGGTGTGCAGGGCCTACCAGCAATCACCCCACAGAGGGAGGTCCAGGCCAGCCAAGCGATCACACCCCATGCCTGTTGCCCACAGAGGGAGGTGACCAGCGGAGGGGGAGGGGGGAGCCCCGAGAGGCCCTGATCACCGGCCAGGCTTAGGGACCCTACCCAAGGAGTCCTGGATTGCAAGAAGGCACAGGCCAGGCTGAGGGCCACCCGCTGCCACCACCTCCCCTCTCCCCCTGTTCACGAATTTTGTGCACCGGGCCTCTAGTTGTAAATGACACTCCAATGAACATAGGGGTGCATGTATTCTTTTGCATTAGTGGACCTGGAGAGTATTATGCTAAATGAAATGAGCCAGTCAGAGAAGGACAAGTACCATATGATTACACTCATATGTGGAATTTAATGAACAAATTAAATTAACAAGCAAAATAGAGACCGACTCAGAGAGAGAGCATAGCTTTGTTGAAGGGGGTGGGGGGACCGAGAAAAAAATTAATATGAAAGGAAGAACTTCTGGACACAGACAACAGTGTGGTGATTGTGGGAGTTGTAGGGGGAGGTGGAAGAGGGTATAGGGGCGATAAATGGGGATAGAAAAAAATAAAGAGAATAAAATAAAAATGTAATAAAATGCTCAAATGAAAATATTAAAGAGCAATTTAAAAATACTGAGAGCATTAGACAGATACTATTTTAATACACCAAGAGCTGAATTTAAAAGGCCATCTCTCAAAGCCACAAATGGTCACAGAGCACTCAGAGGTGCCTCAGGGGTAAAAAGACCTAGGTCTAGTCCAAAGAAGATGGGGGTCAAGACAGTAGCTGAGTTTAACCTCCTTAGAACAAAAACACCCATTCTCTTGAAAATGTGGGAAAAGTGCCAGGTAAGAGCTTGGTCACTCTGGAGAATTCGTTTTGGGGAGCCCAGGCTGATACCGGTTGGCTTAAGGCCTGTTTGCAGACAGTCTTTAAAATCACTTACTCTGAAAGAAGAGGGAAAATCAAACCATGTCAATCACCCCCAATTTCCTGCTGCATTTCCCACTTTTTTAGTAACATTTTGTAAAAGCCGAAGGTAGATACGTAAATAAGAAAACAAAGAGTAACTCAGGAACTTTAGCTGTGATGAAGAACCAATGATAGCAGGACTTAAAGCCTTTGACAGTAGGCAGGCCACTCTCTTCTCCACAAGTCTAATCTGTCTCAGCCTGTATGTATCTCCATGAGTTATTCAGTATCCTTCCTCCTTTTGCTCAGTTTGACCAGTTTTGTTTATATCACAAGTTGAGAAACTACTGTGTATTTCTTCCCAATGTTTTGATTTTTATAAACATTTATATGTTTTATGATACAAATAACTCCAAAGACAATATAGCATAGTAATTAGGAACATAGGCCCTGGAGCTGGATTGCCTAGGTCTAAGGCTGGCTTTGCCACTTCCTAGCTAATGCCACCTCTCCTTTGCCTTGATCTCCTCATTTGTAAAGTGAGCATGTTAAAAACATACTATTCCATAAGATTGTTTGAAGACTAAATAACTTAAAAATTAAATTCTTAAAATAGTGCCTAGCATATATGAATGCTTAATTTGTGTGTGTGTGTGTGTATGAAAACAGTAAATTATGGATAAAATGGGAATTTATAAAATTGTTGACATACGTAACTGCTTTTGTATGACTATTATGGGGGAAATGCATTCTAATTACCGGTCTACTGACTTCAAAAAATGAATTTTTGAAACATGACCTATTTGTGAGTAAAGTACTGTCATTTTTGCTTATTTTTTCATGTAGTATTTACTATGTTTCCGTGTGATAAAAAGAAAATTGTATGTCATTTTGTGTAATACACAATCAGGCCTACTTGGTAGCTATTAATAACTTCATTTTATGTTAACAGTGAGTGTCTCTGGGTAGTGAGACAACAGGACCTAGAAGAGGAAGAGTTGGCAAAAGAGAATTAGATGGTCTCACAGGGGAAAATTTTCATCACGTGGGTGAGGATATGAAACCCCTCTGGGACAGCTAGGCCAGAGTGACTCAGTTGGTTGAGCATTGTTTGCCTGCCTGATTCCAAGTCAGATCACATACCTGGGTTGCGGGTTTAATCCCCAGTCAGGAGGCTTATGGGGGGGCTTTCTAACTCTCTCTCTCTCTAAGCATGTCTCCCAGTGAGGTTTAAAAAGACAAAACAAACAAAATCTTCTGGGAGTTCTAAATCTTCCAAAACATATAATCTATAAAACAGACAGGGAATGTGTCATCTTTAGACAGTTAAGGCTGAGAAAGGCCTGTTTGTGGGAAGAGCTTGTGGAAACAGTGTTTGTCAAATTGTGTTTCAGAAAGTATTTTAGAAAGTCCATAAGCCTCAGATTCAGATTTCTTCAATGTTTACACTGTTGTTAAGACTGCAATTGTCATCTGTTAATCCTAGTTTCAAATGTTGTGTTTATAAAAAATGTGTT
>NW_006283436.1:1667995-1686350 GCF_000327345.1 Myotis davidii
CTGTTTAGTCCCACAGGGATCGGGCCTAAACCGGCAGTCGGACATCCCTCTCGCAATCCAGGACCACTGGCTCCTAACCACTCACCTGCCTGCCTGCCTAATGCCCCCAATGGCCCTCCCCTGCCGGCCTGGTTGCGCCCTTGACTGACCTCCCCTGCTGGCCTGGTCACCCCCAACTACCCTCCCCGGCTGGCCTGGTCGCCCCCAATGGCCCTCCTCTGCCGGCCTGGTTGCCCCCAATGGCCTTCCCATGCAGGCCTGGTATCGCCCAACTGTCCTACCCTGCCGGCCTGATCTCACCCCTAGCTGCTCTCCTCTGCCAGCCTGATCTCACCCCTAGCTGGTTCTGACCCCACTACCATGGCTTTGTCTGGAAGGAAGTCGGTAGTCCGGAAGATGGCCGGTTGTCCCGCTCTAATTAGCATTATACCCTTTCATTAGTATAGATAGATTATATAGGACAGGATTGCTTAAATGGAGTGGGGGGAGCCTTTTTCAGGAGGAGGAGATGCTTTTGGCAGACAAAAATACATAACTCATATATCTGGACTAATAGCCAGCCATATGCACTATACTGCCAAACCGGTTATTAAAAAATTGAACCGCTTTCTTACACCTTACACCAAACAGCTATTGCCCTTATAACCCCTCCTCAACCCCCACCTTAGGTTCTGCCTTTGCAGTTCACCCAGATTACGTTCTGATTGGTCAGTTTCTATGCCAGTCAGCGTCAAAAGCTCTGCCTCCTAGGCAGCCACTGGCTCTTCGCAGTTCACCCAGATTTGGTTCTGATTGCTCAGTTTCCATGTCAGTCAGCATTAAAAGCTCTGCCTCCTAGCCAGCCATTGCCTCCTCGCAATTCACCCAGATTTGGTTCTGATTGGTTGATTTCTATGCTTGTCAGCTTCAAAAGCTCCACCTCCTAGGCAGTCATTGGCTCTCCTGGGAAATCCAGAAAGGCCCGCTGACAGCTATCTCTCTCTCCAGGCCTATCTCCGGGCCTGATACACAGCCTCCGTGGTAACTGTGGATCAGGCCCCACCTCTCTCTCTGGGCCTGATCTGCAGCCTCCGTGGCAGCTACTGATCACAGCTTGCCTCTCTCTCCGGGCCTATCTCTAGGCCTGATCACAGCCTCAGCGGCAGCTGTAGATCAGACCCTGCCTCTCTCGCTGTGCCTGCCTCACCCTGCCCACCCGCCTGCCATCCCGCGTGCCCACCAGCCACCAGCCTTGCTGTGATAAGAGCCTGTGGGCCCCGGGGCAGGGACCGAGAAGTGCTCCATGTACTTCCTGGTGACCGTTCATTTGGTCATTTTGGTTGTTACGGCCGTTGGCCTTTTATTATATAGATATCTGGTTCATTTTTAATTACATTTATTGATTGAATGATTGATCAATTGATCAATTGCCAGTTAATATAGATTGCCTTTATTTTCAGTCAGCCATTTTATAAAAATTATGAACTAGCAATAATTTGGTGGAGGAAACTCACACCATACATTCTTTGGCCAAAAAAAATTAAGTAGTTGTAAATACCATAAAGGACTTTGTTGTTTTGCTTTTCTTCCAAATATAAATTTGCTGTCATTTATAACTTTCCTCTTGATACATCTTCTCTATGCACATCCAGGAAGAATAAAATAATGCTGAGTTTTACCTAATAATCTTTATAATATACTAGAGGCCCAGTGCACAAAAATTTGTGCACTCGGGGAGTGAAGGGGGTGGTCCCTCAGCCCGGCTTGTGACCTATCACAGTCTGTGAACCCTCCGGGGATGACCATCTGCTGGCTAAGGCCTGCTCCCCAGGGGGATTGGGCCTAAGCTGGCGATCAGACATCCCTCTGGCAGCCCGGCAGCCCTCAGGGGATGTCCACTTGCCAGCGGGGAGCAGACCTAGGCTGCAGTTGGACATCCTTAGCGCTGCTGAGGAAGCAGGAGAGGCTCCCACCACCACCGCTGGACTGGCAGCCATCAGCCTGCCTTGTGGCTGAGCTCCATGTGGGAGCTAATTGACCGCCAGAGGGCAACTCCTGCATTGAGCGTCTGCCCCCTGGTGGTCAGTGTGTGTCATAGTGACCAGTCATTCCCAGTCTTTCTGCTGTTAGGGTCAGTTTGCATATTATCCTTTTACTATATAGGATAGAGGTCTGGTGCATGGGTGGGGATCGGCTGGTTTGCCCTGAATGGTGTCGCGGATCAGGGTGGGGGTCCCTCTTGGGTGCCTGGCCAGCCTGGATGAGGGGCTGAGGGCTGTTTTCAGGCAGGCCAAGCCTGCAACTGAAGCTCACAGCCTCTCCCTTTTTTCTTTTATTTTTTATTCTGGGATTTATTTACCTTCTGTAATTGAAACTTTGTCGTGGCTCCAGCTCTGAGGCCAGCTGGCTAAAAGCAGGTATCTGGGGTTTGTTTAGCTTCTATAATTGCAAGATTGTTGCATCCGGAGCTCAGAGCCGTGGTTTGGCAGGCAGGAAACCTTGGCTTCCTCCATCGCCAGGGCAACCAAGCCTCATGTTCGCTTCAGCTGAGTGGCTGTCGGTCGCCATCTTGGTTGGCAGTTAATTTGCATATCCTGCTGATTAAGCCAATGGGAAGCGTAGCGGAGGCATGGTTAATTACCATGTTTGTCTATTATTAGATAGGATGTTTAAATTTACTAACAATCTAATTCTTAATTTCATAATATGGGAGCAACAGAAATCACTGATAGTATTTATTTCACTTTCACCTTTTCTGTGTTCTTTGAAATGTATTACTTGAAATTCATATTTTTAAGCATTGACTATATTATTTTTTGGTTTGCATTGCATTATTTCATGGAATTCAAAGAATTAACTATACTAACTATAATTCTTTTATTTTGAACTGTATGTAATTTAGCCTCTTTTGATCAATAAAAATAATAATTTTACCTGATACAATCCAATAGAGAGGCATGTATTGCCAACATAATGACTGCTTTAAGATAATTTGTTTTTATTATTTTTTGTGAATGAATCGAATATTTCATTTTATTTATTGTTTCAGTTACTTAGTTGCAACCATCCAATCAATAGATATTTTTAAATATTTTATGTTTAATTTTTACTGACCATGAACCCATCTACTAAGTTTTACCTCCACATACTGATTTGCAGTTTATTGTACTGAGTTAAAGTTTGTATTATATATATTTGCATAAGGTGCATTTTATTATATCTGTACTAGTAGCTGCAGTGGTATCTCCAGCTGTATTCTCAGTGCTATTGAGCCATCAGAAAAATCACAGCATTATAAATGCCAGCAATATAGGGAACCTTTAATACTTTATTAATATTGAGGGGCATTGGGACCTATATGTGGTATTAGGACTGATATGACTCATATAGAGCAAAATATCTTATAATGTTTTGGTTTAAACATTTAAGTAGTTATTTTTCTGCACAGTCATTTCATTTCATTGTAAACAGAGAAGATGCAGCAAATTTCTGGAAATATTTCAAGTTTAAATGTGTAGCTTTGGATTTATCACCTTTGAAAGATCTAAAATGATAATTCCATTTATTTCTTATGAACCTCAAAATGAAACTTGACAGGACAGTCCTCTAAGCCTGAAAAATCTCTAATAAACAGGAATAACTCAGAAGCTCTTTTTGGTTGCAGTCTCTCATATTCAGAGTTCACTTTTTCATCTTTCAGTTATCTCACTGAGCCAGTAATGATCTCGTCTTTGTTTACTCCTGGAAATAATTTGTGTAATACAGACATCTTTTTCTGTTTATAAGGATTTTAGTCTTATGTCAATGTGTTATTTTCTCTAACAAAACTACATTATTTGGCAGGTTGGCATAGAATTGCTGTTCTTGGTAGGATTTGAAATATTGTTCTCTTTCAGTAAAAGATAGCTATTTCCAGACATTGTAAAATCAGGCATTACTGCGGGCTCACAGATTTCCTCACATAATATGGTTTCTTTTGCTGTTTATGAGTGCCTGCACCCAAATTCTACAGAAAGTCTGAGCCTTGTGTTTCCCCCAAATGCTGCAGCTTTGATACTCTAGTCACATTACCCTCCTTCTCAGACATCACTAAGGACGATATTCCTATTCTTCTGTAATTTTATTTGCATTTTCTCTACTTGTCATTTTATTCTTTCAATGTGTTGACATATGGGGATTTCTTCACCTCCTTGCACAGAGTTCTAACACCTCTCCCTACTATCTTTTTGTTTTTGTTAGAAATTATGGTAGAATTTAAATGTTTATTTTACTGTTTTTTCTCCATTTTTTTCCCTTTATAACTTTTTAAGTATTGTTCCAAAATACAAGTACTTGTTGCTTTTTTTTTCCCAGTTATATCTCTTCCGTTAGCTTTGGATAATACTTTCAGGATTTATTTCCATTAAGGAGGACTCTACCTTTTGGAGGGTTTCTTTTATTTATTTATTTATTTATTTTTGTTTGAAAAGTCACTTTGGCTGAAATATGCATTGTGTAAAAAGATAATGTTTTACCTCATCAATGCCATAAATATTATAAGTCAGGTGTTTACATATTATAGAACATTTAAGTTACATGATTTTCTTTTGTTTTTATATTGAGGACATTTTTTATAAAGACTTTTTTTTGAGTTCTGATTCATTATTTTCTTCTTAAGTTCCTACAACATCTAATAATTTGTTTGGTTCAATACAGCAGAATCGCTTTTAGACCTATTATCTTTGTTACTACCATGTAAATAAAGCATTATGGTTCAATACTCTGGACCTGGTTTTTTGGTTGTTTTTTTTTTTTTTTTTTTTTGTTGTTTTTTGTTGTTTTTTTTTTTTTTTTTTTTTTTTTAGCATTGACATAGTTTTATGATAGCTTCATGAAATCTATTTTTATAATAGTGTTTTTCTTTGGGATACTAGTGTCTTTTATGTCAAATGCCCAAAAATTCTATTATAGCACCATTAAAATACTTTAGAATATGTGAAACTTCTTTAAGGCCTCCTAATTTTTGTTTTCTCTCTCTCTCTCTCCCTCCCTCCGTGCCTCCCTCCCTCCCTCCCTCTCTTGCGTGCACACACATACACAAAGACGCTCCCATATTTTGTTGAGCTAAATTCTGCTTATTTTGCAATTTTTTATTTGGTGGCATGAGTTTCATCATCAGTCCCAAGATTTTTGTTTTATTATTTATGTTGCCCCACCATCAATTAATAGTGTTTTGTGTTTGTTTCAACCTGGGAGTTAGTTAAATGTACTGTGTAATAAAATACTGGTACAACTAATGCCTATATTTTTCCTATATTGCTTTAGCAAATTAAATGTTAAATGTGTGTGAATTTCTGTTGTCTGCCTCCAAAATGGGGCAGTACAACTTTGGTGTTTGATTTGTGAATGCTTTCTTTCAAAGCATTCTTCTCCTGTTTGCTCATAAAATGTCTTGTACTTCTTAATCATAGATTCATAAAATCGTGTTAACCTTCAAGGTTACCATGTTTCAGAGGGAATTTAAGCATACCTTCTGATGTTGAAATTCTTTCTCTGCCCAGTAATTCCATCTACACTTTTAGCATAATCCTGATCACTAGAATCAACAGTAGTTGTCATCATTGCTTTTCTTCTCTTCCCTTCTTTTTCCTCCTCACACTTCCAAGTATTGAAAAATATTTCATTTCTAGCATTCTGGAAATTTAAGCAATTGCTGTTGATGATGATAATAAGAAAAAGAGGAATATGATGTTTTAAAAAAGAAAATGGAGGTGATGTCAGTGGTAGTGATAGTTTTTAAGTAAGCCATGGAAAAGATAAACGAGTATATACTGCTAGATATGTGTAGGATAGACAACTTAGTCAGGACTCAGAAAGGCAAGAGGCAGAACCTGAGAAGATATGAGGAAGATAACATCTACATCATCCTAGTCATAAACTTCTAGCAGTGCCCATCATTTGAAGGTAGGAAGAGAGTAAAGTCACTCTTACATTTATTATTTCCAAAGGTAAAATAGCTTTATAAAATGTAATAATAGTAAATATAGTAGTTTTGCAGTGTATTTCTATACACTGTCACAGAGAAAGTCCTTGAAAAGTTCTAGTGCATGGTAGAATAAGTGGAAATTATTTCTCTTAAAAAATGGTTTTATTGAATGTAAACCTATTCACATAATCCTTCATATTGACATGATTTCAGTGTTCCGATCCTGCTTTCTTTCTACAGCATACTCATTTTCCCAATCTTGAGTTCTCAATTCACAGTGGTTTTTCAAGGACCATATTTTTGAGGTTGGTATAAACTATATAGAATTAAAGTAATAAATTAACTCCTAGCCCATTTGCTGGGTTTCAACCCTAACAGCTCAACAAACCCAATTGGATAAGAAGACTTAGGTCGAATTTATTATTGCCAGAATGTTAATGTGCATGCTCTGGTACTGTTTTCGGCAAAATATTGTTCTTAATTCTTTGTCTTCAGATAGGTCAGCTCTTAAAGTGGTTGCTTATTAGTGTACCCCAAATCACTCACTGGTATTCTCCAAATAAAAGATGTAACTAAAATAATTGTCTATCAGAACCAAATGGATTACTTATTCCAGCTGGAAAGATTCCCTGTCTACTTCAGATGGACATTTTTAGAGAATGCTGGTGGGGAGAAGAATGTGAAAGAAAGGATTGCTTCTTTTTCTTTCTCTAGTGAAAATATATAATTACTAATATATTATTACTAACATATAATTTATTAGTAATACCTTTATTAGTAATACTAATTAGTATTGCTAATTAGTAATTAGTAATAATTTATTCGTAATAACTTGGTTATCATCAACTTTCATAGAGAGAACTTCAGGTACTTTGGATTTTAAAATAGTTTTTTACTGAGCCAAATCATCTGGACAAATTCCAGGAGGACTAAAGACAAGGCTTAATTTGGTGGACAGGATTTAGAATTACCAAAGGTTCTTTATATTGAAAGTGACTTAGGCATATGCAATAAGAGACTTATGCTGTTTATCCCAAAAAAATACAATATTGCATTAAAACCAGAAGTTTTACAAGGTCCACTAAAAGAGTAATCTGGAATAAACCTAATAATGGTCCTAATAGGTACTTAGCAATGGCTTGAATATGTCAGATTAAGATTATTCTTTGTGATAAAAAAAACAGTTGAGAAAAACACATCTTGCATGGAGTGCATAATTGGAGCTTGAAATAGAAGAAATTTGGAATTTGTAAAAAAGCAAATATAGGCTAAACTATTTCTAATTTTTTGAATATTTGTTTTCTGTTGACATAAAATACTGTATAGAGTTTTATTTTATATACTTTCTTACTATGATATATTTCCATTAATTCATATATGAAATTTGTGAATTAGAATTCTTTTTAAAAGTCACCTATCAGATCAGAATGAATGGGTTCTTGAGGGCTATGAAATTGTATACTGCTAATGCTATAAAAAGCAATCACCTGTAAAAGTTTATGTTTAGATATAGTCCCCAAAGCTCAGGGAAGTAGAAAGCATATTTTCTTCCTATAGAAACTGCCATATTTTAAAATTAGGAGTGCAGTAATATTTTAAGAAAGCAGTTTTTCATTTTTTAAAAAATTGAAAAAAAGGGTAAAACCATAAATTATATCTCAGTATTGAACCATACTTAAAGGATCTTAATTAGAATAGGCTTATAGAACATTATATTCAGAAACAAGACTGAGGCTTTTAGGGTAAACCCTTAGTCTCACAGAGCCCTTATTATGTAAATTGCACAGAAATAATAGAAAGTATGTAGAGCTAAATGGGGACTTAGAAATCATCTTTTTGTGAAGAAGAGAACTAGAAGTGGACCAACCTTAGCATGGGAAACCTGGCAAACCTTGCAAAAGGTATAAGGCAGGAATTTATGTGAAGATATATTAGGTAAGTCTTCCAGAGCTACTATAGATTTTAGTTTAGTGGATGGGGCCTTCAAGAATTACTACAGTCAATTGTAGACTGCATGAGTTTGAAACCCAAGTCTGCCAGTTTTTAGCTGTAAAACCCTGAGCAAGTTAATCTCTCTTACCCTAAATTTTCTTATTTGTAAAATGTAGATTAAAATAGCACTTCTTAGGGTTGTTGTGAGGATGAAGGTAATTAATGCTACTTAGAATTTAGCAATCAATAAATGTTCTTATTAGTGAATTTAAAAACAAGGAAGTCTTAGCAACTTAATGGGACAAATGTTGGAGGTATTTAGCAATGTCTATTATCTAGAACCTTGTATTTTTCAATCATTAAAGGTAATATACGTAAATTGAATTCTTTTGTGATGTGGAGTATTGTGTGATTTAGAGTTATTGGTTCTTATTAAAAATGTAGTTTTTCTAAGGAAACACTAATCATGTTTCCTATAACTTCTGTACTAAGTATATTAAAAGACCCCAATTTATGGAAAAAATGTTCATTCTTGTTAATTCAGTTGTTATTAATAATGGTAATTAATATACTGTTACTCTCAGTTAACCCAGATTTCCTGGATTATGAGCCATTAAAAGAGTTAGCTATGGAAGTCCTCAGAAGAGATGGGAAAATTCATGCAGCAGAGGGAGACTACGGTTTTTAAATCATTCATAGTAATAGAGTATAATAAAAAGAAAAGCCGAGTTTCTCACCCAATCATTGTAAAATACTACACTCAGAATTAAAAATTACTAGGGAGACCAACAAATGAAATCATCACATATTTATTTAATGCTTTTACTAGAACTTGCTGGAAAATGATAATCTACTTGAAGGAATAAAACAGACATGCCAAATCCTAAATAATAACAAAAAAATAAAAATAAGGGACCATAAGTGAGTACCTGATTAATTAGTAAAGTAATTTGCAATAATTAGTGTAGGAAATCAGAAGACAAAGAGAGCTTTTAGTGTCAGATGGATGGAAATTTCCTTCAAGGAGGAAGCAGTATCTGAGCCAGGTTTTGGTTGACCAAGAGGTAAGAGATAAACAGCAAAAGGTGTAGCTGGAGTCAGATAGTAGAAATAGGAATCTTGCCAAAGGACACTGGGACTTCATTTCATAGCTGCAGACCATAGAGGCAGATATACAGCCCACCATAGATTTTAGAGGTAGAATAGCTTCCTGTTTGTGAGGACATTTGGGAAGCCCATGACTGTTTACCGGCTATTAAGCAGCACGGGCCCTGAGAGTGAAGGGGGAGGATCAACTGTAGTCATAAACTGAAGATTGATGCTAACTTAATAGAAAAACCTGAAATCTTTAGCAGCATAAAATAGGGTGAAAGAAAATAAGTATAGTTATCTTTAAAGATTAAGTAGTAATTGAGATCACCATCCTTATTATGTGTAGCAGAGACTCAGATATTTACCTCTGTTTATTAGACATTTCTTTTTCAGAAAAAAATCTAAAGGGTATGTGTGAATATATTATTTTCATTGCAAAGTATTTCTGGACTCATAAGAATTTTCAAAACTAAAATGCTAACAGCCTATTCATTGTTATTTTTAGAAGTTATGTTAGTATGTTCATGCTCTTGAGGGAAATGGTTTGTCACTTTTTCTTTTAAAAAACGTTGGCTTTGTATTTAAACAGAGAAAATGATGCTAGAGAGCTTTTTCCCCCTATTAAGTTAGGGACAAAAATTTTTAGTTCTGAGACATTGAGGGCATGTTTCTAGCTATATATGAGGTTCTAGGCTAAATTTTTGTTTTGTAACATAACCTAGATTTGGTTGGTTGGTTTGTTGTTGTTGTTTGCCACAAGTATTTTATTGATTACCTGCAGAGTTTACTTAGGAGGATACCAAAGCTTACAAGACATATAATCCATAAACATTATTCTAGTTTATCTGCATTGATTTATTGCTGAAGTTCTATTTATTGTATGTTTAAAGTTATTTCTTACCTAGTGAGTCTCAGGATTATCTTTTAATATTAGAAATGTAATCTTGGACTAAAACTCAAAAAGTATTTTTATAAATACTAATGAGGTCAATTAGGAGTCAGTGTTCATCAATACTTAGAGCCTGTTTCACTGGGACTATAGACCTTAGTCTTTAAAAATAGAGACACTGTGGCCTTAGTCTAGTTGTTCTGAATCAGGATCTCTGGGCATGTAATCTGGGAATTTACATTTTAAAGTAGTACCTTTGGTCCTTATAGTTTTGGATTCTCTGCAATTGCCATTTATGTCATGCTTGGATCCATGTAATCTAAGATATTACATAGTTGTTGAGGTAGGTGTGTGTGTGTCATGGAAGCATTGAAGTCATTTTAGATATGTAGTAATCAGATTAGCAAGTATTTCAGTAGTTTTCATAGACCTAAGTAGACAGTATTGTTTTTACAGTTAGTGTTTTATTCATTAATCTATAGAAAGTAAAGCAAATAGTTGCAGTGAGATTATTTCTTACCTTAAGAACAATTATATGTCCTTAATGCTTTTTAAAAATAGCTGGGCCCAAGCCCCACTTCACACAAATTAATCAGAATACCTAAGGAATAGGCTGAATCTTGATATATTTTCAAGAGTTCCAAGTGTTTCAATGTGCAGCTACAACTGAGCAACAGGGATGTATACAAATGACCAAAAAGAAGAATGATGTTGCTAATCCAAAAATTATTGCTATTTGGCTTGGGAATCCATTGTACTCCAAACCACATACTAAAAGTATGACACTGTAGGATCCAAATCCTCTTTTCCCTAACTGCTTGTCTCTGACCCATTTAAAAAAAGCGAAGAAAATTAGAATCAAATTTTTTTAGCAAAGAACATTTTACTCTGGCTAATTTTAGTTCCATTTTAGAGGCAATTTCTCTTTAAGATCTCTGCTAAGCTTCACTAGGTTGAGTAAAGTACTGATTGGGCAGTTTAATTGATAAGGAATAAACTTTTGACCTTTTCACAGGCACAGATATATTTAATCAGTTGATTTTTATGATTTTTGGCATTTATAACCAACTCAAATGTAATCAAGAATTATTTTTCATTATCTATTTTGAACAAGGAAAATATTTCCTGGAGTGTGGCTATGTTCATGTAGGACATCAGAATCAATATGTTTAAAATTATATTTTAAAAAATGTTCGTAGGAACTAGGCAGCCAGATAAATTTAGTACTGTAGAAAGTGCTAAACTTAATGACATGGATTACAATGTATGTTCCACAGACCTTTGATTCTTCTAATGTGAAAATTTCATCATTATTACAGTTTATTTACATAAAACACATCCTTTGTTATACACCTCCCTTTGTCCAAACTCATTAAAGAAAGTCAGAAAGAATAATTTCAAGATCTGCTTTTACATTTAAAATAAATGAGACCATATGTATAAACTCAAATTTATGATATTTTCTTATGTTTCTCTTTTAGATGTTTATTGAGAATATCAGTTTCTGCATGTGGGCAGTAGATATTGAAGGTTATATGGTTTACAGAAAACATCTTTAAAAGATAAACACTCAAGGTAAGTAATAACTATAGCCTCATAAATAATCTCATTTAAATTGTTAAGGTTGCCAGATTATAATTTGACTTGCTAAACGTGCTTACTTTTTATTATTGGCCCTGTCTAAATGACCTGACAACCACTTTTATTCGTATTCAGACACATATTTTTATGCCCTAACACCATCTTGACAGGAAGTATCAGATTTTATTTACCACAGCCAGTTGATAAAATTGGTGCATTATCATGGAAGAGAGCAAATCCATTAAAAAGAATGAAGAAGTAGCTTCTATCAGCTGTGTGAGCACAACTCAGTCCATAGAGTTATACTTGAAACAATAATTAAACAAAAACTACTATTCACTGCACTTTTAAAAATGTATTCATTAATATGTTCTTTAACCATGTTAAGAACTTGTTCTTTAACCCTCCAAAAACCCTGTCATAGTTTCAAATACAGTATTGCCTCTGAATACCAAATCTCTTGTCACTATTTCTTGTGTCCCCAAAGATTTATCTTGAACGAGCATATCCTTTTACTTAGCATGTTCTGCTCATGCCTCTGGTAATAACATGCTTCCATTACTAAGCAAATTTTAAAAACATTTTGGTAAAATTTTGAGTGACATATGAAGGGTACAAAATATAAATAATGTTGCACGTCAGATGGGCACAATGGAACCTTGGAGAGTACGTGGCCTGTAAATGGGGCACCTCTGTTCAGCTCTATAATTCTTTCTCAGTGGAAATAAGAGACCAGTCAAATCATATTTTACGATTTTTTTGAAAGAAACCAGAAATACAGATTTTGAAAAGTTCTAATTTTTCAATATCAGCATAACATTTGGCAGTGAAAAATCCACTTTTGCCACTGTGTGAGCCAAATAAAACAGTTTATAGCCTTTGGTAGGGGAATTTTTTTTCCCTTTTTTCTGTTTCTTTATTCTTTTAGAATCCAAGTACTTAGAATCTATTTTTTCTCCCTAATTTGTAGTTAGCAGCTTAGCGATTTTGCTAGTTTTCTGTGATGACTATTATTGTCAGAAATGACTTCTCTTGAAAATATAAATGATATAAATATTACTTATTTTTAATTCATTTGTACAGTTATATATGGTGAGTTGGTTACTTGGACAGCTATTCAGTTGTTTCCTGAATAATAATAATGACACAGTTATTTTTATAGTTTGTTCATCTCCACAGTCTAAAATGGAGCCTTCTGATTTAGGAAAAGAAAATGGAATCTTTTTTTTCTTTAATGGACCTTTTGCATAGAAAACAGAGTAAATCATTCTCCTCAGTCCATGGCACACTGTCATCACTGGTCCATACAAAGCACTTATTTATATTTTTTATTTATTTTCTTTTTAAAAAAATATGTTTTTATTGATTTTAGAGAGAGAGGAAGGGAGAAGGATAGAGAGATAGAAACATCGATAAGAAAGAAACATTGATCTACTACCTCCTGCATGCTCCCTACTGAAGATTGAGCCTGTAACCCCAGCATGTGCCCTGACCTAGAATAGGTGACCTCTTGGTCCATGGGTTGATGCTCAACCACTGAGCCACACCAGCCAAGCCTAATGTAACTGGTTTTTAGGGTCTTTTAGGATCTTTAAAATATGTGAAGCAAAAAGCAATAGAGCTGCAAGGAGAAATAGACAAATCCACAGTTATAATTAGGTATTTCAACTTTCCTTTCTCAACAATTGTTCAAAAATGTAGGCAGAAATAAGTTAGTAAACAAATCTTGAACTATAAAATCCAACCTGACCTAATTGCCATTTATAGAACATATATTCAATAACAGCAGAATATACATTCTTTACCACTATGGGAACATTCTCCATGATAGACCATATCCTGGGTCATAACACAAGTCCCAGTAATTTTAAAAGATTGCAGTCATCCAAAGTAGGTTCTCTATAGAAAACAGAATTAAGTATCAAACTAAAAAGAAAATAATGTGAAAAAAGTCCCAAATATTTGGTAATTAAGCACTATACATCTAAATAACCTATGAGTCAATTAGAAATCATAAGGGACATTGGAAAATATTTTAAACTGAATGATAAAACACAACATATCAAAATTTGTGGAATGTATGTTAAGCAGTGCTAAGAGAGAAATTTATCATTTTAAGAGAAGGAAAAGCAAATCCATTAGTGACTAGAAACAAGGAAATAATATAAAAGCAGAAATCAGTATTTAGGAAATAGCAAAAGATAGAGAAAATCAGTGAAAGCAAAAGGTGGTTGTTTGAAAATACCAATAAAATTGATAAATCTCTTGCTAGACTGATCAAGTTCAGGAGAGAGAGAGAGAGAGAGAACGAACTCTATTAAAATAGCCAGTGAGGAGTCTTGATGATGACAGCCTTTAACTTCTTGAATCACCTTACTGAAATATGGCCTGGCCGCTATCCCTTATCTCTAATGGACAGGCATCATTCTCGGATCTGTCTTCCTAATCTTTTATGGATTTCCCTTTTCTCTTCCTGTTGCTTAAACCTTTTCTTAAGGTTTTGCTTTCTCATTTTTGTGGAGCCATCCCAGCCCTCTGGGGGATTCTTGAGAAAGGATGTATAGGAAATAATTTTTCATTCTCACTGAGCTTTACATTTCCATGAAGGTTAGATCTTTTCACTTTGCCTTCATTTATGTTGCCTTAAGGTAATTAGGAATAGCTATTTAAAAATGTGTTTGCACCACCATTAAAAAATACTTTCTCTCTGCTTTATATAGTCTCTGTAACTACATGAAGAAAACATTCTGAAAAAGGCTTTCATGAGAAAGAAAATTCAAGAAGACATTGTTATTAAAAGAATCAATCCCCTTAGATAAGCTTTATTACCCAGAATTGTGTTTAGCAAAAAATAAATATGTATTTGTGTAGATTTCTTGTAAGTCACATTAAGATTTTTTTCATCACTAATATTAGCAAGATTTAGTATCAAGAAAACTTGATGTTTCTTTTGAAATGCAATGAGGTAGGTAGTCTGGTAACCTAAGTGGTCAATGGGACATATGTGAGCTAGAGTAAGCTCTGGGTCCTATTGTTGTTTCATATAAATATGAATGGCTTTGCCTCATTGATCTGCAGTAATTGGGACTACTTTACTGTGTCAAACAAAGGAGATTTTTTTCCTTGGCCAAATGGTGTGTGTGTGTGAAAAAAATATAGATATGTATATATTTTATATATATAACTAGCCCAGTGCATAAAATTCGTGCATGGGTAGGGTCCCTAGGCCTGGCAGGAGATCAGGGCTGATCAGGGCCAGACCGATCAGGGCCCGAAGGCCCTGGTAGGGTCGGGAGAGGAGGTGACGGTGGCTGGGCCGGGTGCAAAAGGAACAGATGCCAGATGCTGACGCTGCCCTCAGTGTCCCACCACCCCATGGTTCCCTGCCACCCCCACTCCTTCCCTTAGTCCTGTGCTGCCACCGGGGGCCTGCTGGCTTGGGGAGGAGACGGGGAGGGGCAAGGGAAGGTTTTGATCCCCAGTTTGGAACATGCAGGAGGCAGCCAATCAGTGATTCTCTATCATCATTGATATTTCTCTATTTCCCTCTCCAAAATCAATCAAATATATATTTTTAAAATGCAAGGTTTTTAGAGGAAGAAAGGTAGGGCAAGGGAGCTATTTACAGGGGGGCATTTGAGATCTTGCTCACATTTCAGATAGGATAACGTAAGGTGGCCCTCAGGGTGACAGGTGAGGAGTGGCAGTGGGTGGAGCAGGGCACTGCAGGGTGAGGAACGGGCTGTAATGACTGGGAATGTCTATAATAGTGACACTGAGTGTGTGTTAGGGCCATCGCTGGGATCATTCATCCCCAAGAGGTGTTGATTCTGGATGGGAGGAGAAACACGGAGATCAGCAAGCCTTTCTCAGCCTAGATTCACAGGGGTGGGCAAACTTTTTGACTCGAGGGCCACAATGTGTTCTTAAACTGGACCGGAGGGCTGGAACAAAAGCATGGATGGAGTGTTTGTGTGAACTAATATAAATTCAAAGTAAACATCATTACATAAAAGGGTACGGTCTTTTTTTTTTTTAGTTTTATTCATTTCAAACAGGCCGGATCCAGCCTGCGGGCCGTAGTTTGCCCATGGCTGGAGAAGGTGATGCGGGCGGCAGGAACAGGCTGCCCTGCTTCCCTACTAATGTAACATGCAGTGTAACTGCACATGGACATCAGTCACACGGCCACATCAATGCCCAGCCAGCGCTGGTGGCTGTGTCCTGCCACTCTCTGGTTTAACTGCAGTGCTATTGGCTGGTGGGGGGGGAGGGGGTAGCCACGCCCCCAAGGGTGGGCAGGAAGCCAGAAGCTGGAAGTCGGAGCTAAGGTGTCCTGGCAGCACTGCATCTGCCATAGAGCTGGATTGGGAGCAGCTGTTGTTGCAACTGGATTTGGAGTCGGAAGGGCTGCACTTCCTGCACATCACCAGTGAGTCGCCAGCCAGGCCAGGCAGGGCCTGGGGAGGCCTTTCCCAGCTGGCACCGGTCTTCCCAGGGTGGCAGTATAGGCCACTTTTTTTTTCCAATTTATTTTTGTTGTTGTTGGAAAGGAAGCTCTAAGCTTGCAGTTCCTGGGATCCCTGAACCATAGCATGCATCTCCAGGCCTCACTGCGCCCCCCTCCCCCTCTTCCTGCGTTGAGCGTCTGGCCCCTAGTGGTCAGTGCGTATCATAGTGACTAGTCCGCCTGTCATTCTAGTCATTACACCGGTATGGTTGCTGGGCTTTTATTATATAGGATATCTACATATATAAAAGCCAAGCAACTGGAACACCAGAACGACCTGAATGACCGGTTGCTTTGACATGTACTTCGGCCCTGATTGGCCCCTTTACCCCATCAGGGGTGGGGCTGACTGGCCAACCACCAACAGCCCCTCCCCCTGGCTGTCCCAGACCCGATTGGGGTCAATAAGAGCAGGCTGGCCAGACCCCACCCATGCATGAATTTGTGCACCAGGCTTCTGGTATTTTATATATAGCTTTTGAAGTACCTCCATCAACATTTACCAAACTTTAGAAATTAATAGTTATTACATGAAAAAAAAAAATGTGACAGATTATATTGGGCAAAACTGGCCAAAGACATATTTCTATTCCCACATACTCTTCCAAAATCTTTTTACTCTGTCATCCGGAGGCGTAATCTCTTTCACTTTTCCCTGAAATCTGGCTACCTTGATGAGTAGTGGAAGTGACACTAGATAGCTTCAGAAACTTAGTCATTAAAGATACAAGGGCTCTATATGAATCTCTCTCGCTTGAGATTGCTTGCCCTTAGAACTCAAACCCCCCATATTTTGAGGAAGGCCAGGCAAAATGAGGAGGCTACCACCACATCAGGCATGTGACTGAGCAATTTTCAGATAATTCCAGTCCAAGGCCTTCGAGTTGCCCCAGCTTGCACCAAGTAGAGCAGAGGCTAGCTGTCTCTTCTGAACACTGCCTGAACCTGTGGTGTTTGCTATGTAGCAATAAATAGCTGGTACAAAAAGGTTCTGTTTTAAAGTAAGTTTGGAAAATACTTATTGAACAGCATAAGAAATTTCTCTGCTACGGGAAAGCTTTCAGTGTGCTAACATGTGATACTTTCCAAGAAGATCATAGTTACGCTCCAAGAAGATCATAGATAGCATATGTGTTTTGCATAGAGCATCTCATGTGTCATCATTTGAGAATACTTCTCCAAAATCATCATTTTAATGCCTATGTATTCTATTAATAAACCATCATGCTCCTCTTCATTCTTCTGTGCTTGAGCATTTAGTTTATTTACAACATTTTGCTATTACATGTGTTTTGGTAAAAAAAAAACAAAAAAAAAAAACAGCAACAACAACAAAAAAAGACTTGCTTTCTCTTTTAGTTATTTCTATAGACTCTATTCTTTGGAGTACAATTACTATGCTATGGCATCTACAATTTCTAATGACTGCCTACATTAACTTCTAAGAAAGTAAAGCATTTTACATTATCATAATCAATAAAATTGTATCTTTTTCTTCAAATACTTCATAGGTTTTAACATTTTTCTTTTTTTTAATTGCTAAAATGTAAAGTTGCAATACACAGTTGTTTGAGTTTGTATTTTTATAATTTATACCAAGAATGAACAACACCGAATCTTTTTAATTGGCCTTTTTTTCTTAATGTATTGTTTCCTCCGTGGTTAGCACTACATTTGCCTGGGTCCTCATGGTCTCATGACAGCTCCACCATTAAATACCTATTTTTGTTTCTCAATGTCTCTGTGCTTGGCTTCATCCATAAAATGAGGAACTGAATATTACCTATCTCAAGTTGATCTCTTGCCTTTGAGATAGCATGGAGGGACTGGGAGAGTATTATGCTAAGCAAAATAAGCCAGTGAGAGAAAGACAAGTATCTCAGGATCTCACTTATATGTGGAATCTAATGAACAAAATAAACTGATGAACAAAATAGATCAAGAGACATGGAAGTGTGGAACACACTGAGGAATCTCAGAAGGAAGGGGAAAAGGGGGAGGGGGAGAGGTAAAGCAAAAAACTTACATGCATATATGCATTACCCATGGACACAGACTATAGTTCTGTGAAGGTCTTGGGGTGGGGAGCCAATACAGGGTGGAGGGAGCCAATGGGGGGGGAAAGGGGATATCTTATCTGTAATACTTTCAACAATAAAGATAAGTTTTTAAAAAAGAAGTAAATAATATATGTATATATATATGTATATATATATATAGTCTATATATATAATCTATATATATAAAAGGCTAATATGCTAAGTGCCCTAGGGAGTTTGACCAGAGAATGGGAGTTTGATCGCTCGCTATGATGTGCACTGACCACCAGGGGGTGGCGCGGACCATGGCAGGCAACCAACGGCAGGGTGCTGAGGGAGCCCGGGAAGGAGGAGGCAGGGAGTTGGCG
>NW_006283436.1:1686643-1697324 GCF_000327345.1 Myotis davidii
CCAATTAAGCAAGTGTATTCTATATACATAAAAGGCTACGTTGACTCGCACATGTGCGATACATATTAAGCTCTCACTGGCGCCAATTGCACACATGTGTTTCCACCTGTCATTGTCGATCGTGAATTTGGTTGACATTTATCTTATAGAGAAAGGGCAAATAGTGATATTAAAATATTTCTTCTAATTAATTTTCTTTCAATGTGCACGAATTCGTTCACTGGGCCACTAGTAATGCACATACAGCACTTGACTGGGTGTTTTATATTTTATTTGAAACACTCAATGCTGAGTAAGTTTAGATTTTCTCATACAGAGAAGTTGTAATGATTTCATATTTTTGTCATTTCATCATATATATTTGACATAAGAACTTTATTATATTTATTTCATGATCATTTTCTTTTTTTAATCTTTTGATTTTGTTGTATACAGTTTTTTAAAGTTTTAAAATTTTTTCTACTGTTTAATAGTAAAATTACCTTCCAGCTACTGATAGAATTAATACGTTCTTCTATGATTTTATGTTTTCTTTCAAGAAAGCACTAATGCTATGAACTATATTAGATGTAGGAATCATAATAAGACATGGTGCCTATCAAGTAGCTTCTAATTTAGTCAGAGGACTATATCAGTCACAGGTCTGCAGTAAGAAATATATATGTGCATGAATGGTGTGTTTGTGGGCGCGCGTGGGTGCTCACACACATACTTGTGTGTAACGACATTCATTTCAAGAAATTAGCTTTACAGTTGTAGTCTCTCAAGTATGAAATTTGTAGGGCAGGCTGGCAGACTGAAACTCAGGCTGGCACTGATGCTTCAGCCCTGAGGCAGAATTTCTTCAGGAAAATCTCAGCTTTGCTCTTAAGGCTTTTCAACTGATTGGATGAGGTTAACCCAGATTATGAACGATAATCTTTTTTATTTAAAGTCAAGGGATTGTAGATGTTATCAGCTGTTTGAAAAATTCTATGAAATACATTCACAGCAACACCTAAATTAGTGCTTAACTAAATAACTGTAATATAGCCTATCTAAGGTGAATCAGAAAACTAACCATTGCAAAGAAAATAGTGGGACAGGCATTTGATGGTGATTTTCACATTAATACATTTAATCATTTCAATGCCTTTAGTTATGACACTTAAGAGAAAAACATATAAAATAAATGGACTACTATGTTAAAAGTGGAAAGGTTTGCCCTCGCTGGTTTGGCTCAGTGTATAGAGTATCATGTTTATTACTAGTATAGGTTCTATGGATTTCTTTATTGATACATTTTTCTGTAACATTTCTGAATATTATGCCAAAAAAATCAAGAAAAGATCATCATATGCAGAATACAAAGTATGATTAAATCAGTATGTTATCAGTGGAAGTGGAGTTCTTGGGGTGCTGCAAGGAAAAGAATTTCCTGAGGCCCTCATGGGAGGATGAGGTTTCATGGAAAGCTTTATCGATGCTGTAAATTTAAGGGGGTTCCCCTGCAAGGTTCCCTTTCTATCCATCCCACCATGGAAAAAGACCAATCTTATCTTCAGCAAGGTCAGAATTAGGCCACTGCCCAGAACTTCTGTTCCATATTACAATCCAGTCCAGCACCTGACTAGCTTAACTTGTATTCCTAACTGCAGTCCATTGCGTGTGGGAGCCAGGCGGCCGCTTAAGGCTACATGCTATGGAGAGAGAACAGGGAGCCCACAGGCAAGTGCTGTTCAGAGCAAGAGCGAACAAGAGAGCAAGAGCAAGGGAACTCTTTGTACGGGTATTTTAACTTTCCAAGATTTCTCATGGTTCTGATGGAGTCCACCCCCTAGGGCCTAGGCAATCTATTGTTCCTCATGCTACACTGACAGACAGCACCTTCCCTATGTCACCCCAGTTTCACTGAGTATGCGCCCATCTCCCCATTTTTTCGATCCCTTCCCCCGGGGACCAGCAAGGAATGAACCAGTGGTTCCCTCAGGGAGCATAAAGCTATAGCTTCCTTGTGAAGCTGCCCAGGTGACCATGCTTACAATGTCTGGCCTCCCCTTTGCTCTCTTCTTATTAATATTAATATCTAGCTAATTATGACCATAACAATTTGACTATCAACTTGACTATTAAATATATCATGCCATCTGAATGGATTTTAAATCATCCAATATCTTGTGAGATTGTATATTTGTTTATCCTATGATTCTAACATTCCTTAATATTTTGAACCTCCTCTTCCAGAATTGCCTTCTAAGCCTGAAATGCATTCTTATGACTACATTAATAGTTTCCTTACCTTCTTCAAACATTTGCTTAAATGTCACCTCCTCAGTAAGGCCTGACCATTCTGTTTTAAATTGCAATCCTCTTCTACCTTACCTTGATTGCTTTATTTCCCATACCATTACATTTTCTAATGTATTTTGTAATGTACATATTTATTGTGTAACTGCACTAGAAGCTAAATCATTAATGCAGGAATTTTGCATTAATACGGACACTCTCTGAAAGAGCTTGTAGATACAAATCTCAATTTTTATATAAATGTAACATGTGAGACAAGTGTAAATTAAACTTAAATTGTTTTCCAACAGAAATATAATCTGGTTTCAGCACAGAAGAAATGACATGTTCTACATGTACTCATGAGCTCTGAAAATACTTAGCACATCATAAAGAAAATCTTTAAAGGCACGAACTTCTAAAGAAGTCTTTAGCTGTAACTAGTTTGTTGTCATATGTTTTGTTTTCCTTAATAGAGGCAATTTTAAAAAGCTACTTTAAAACTTTTTTTTTATGTCACTTTCCTGCTCAAAATTCTTCTATGTATTTTGATCACATTTGGAATAAAAGTCCATGTCCTACCATGACCTGGGAGATCTGAACCCTACTCAATCTATTCCCTATCACCCTCCTCCTTCCCTTTGTTCTGTCCATTCTGGCCTTCTTGCTGCTTATAAACAAACCAGCTCTTTCAGCTCCTGGGCCTTTGCACTTGCCCATCCCTCTTAATCTTACCAGGAATGTCGGTATGTCACAGATGGAAGCAAGCACAGCATGAAGTGCCATGCCAATCCAAGAAATGTGTGTATTCACTGAACCTGCCTTACTGACATCCTGTGTTATATCATTAGGCAAACTTTAAAAATACAATTTGGAAATCACTAGCCCAAGCTTAGAAATATATATATTTCAGAGAGGGGGAGAAAGAGATAGAAACATCAATAATGAGAAAAAATCATTTATCAGTTGCCTCCTTCACGCCCCCTATTGGGGATCAAACCTGCAACCCAGGCTTCTGCCTGACCAGAAATTTTTTTTACATGCAATAAACATTAATATTTCAAACATTTCAATACATTTTTTAATATTGGAAATATTTATTTATTGTATTTAAAAAACAATGTATGTGCCCAGCCCATTTGGGTCAGTGGTTAGAGCATCAGCCTGCTGACTGAAGGGTCAGCAGGTTTGATTCCAAGTTAAGGGCAGGTACCTCGGCTGCAGGTTCCATCCCTGACCCCTGTTGGGGCCCGTGCAGGAGACAACCAGTTGATGTGTATCTCTCATATCAATGTTTTTCTCTCTCTCCCCCTCCCCCTCTTCCCCCCCTTTCACTCTCTCTCTAAAGATCAATGGAAAAAATGTCCTCAGATGAGGATTTTTTAAAAATCTTCAAAAACAAAAACAAAAACAAAAAATATTTATGCACCAACTGTTTGCTGGGGAGTATTGTGGGAGCTGTCATAAGCAGTGAAGGACACAAAGTCCCTGCCTCATGGAGCTTACTACCTACTGTGGGATACAGACAATAAGCATGTAAATAATTAAATATTATAATTTCAAAAGGTGACATGGTCTATAAAGAAACGTAAAATATAGTAAGTAGACAAGGGTAATGGAGAGCTTGGGAGTGTTATTTTAGATAAGGTGGTTACTGAAGACTTATCTGAGGAAATAATATTTAAGCAGAAACCTCCTAAATAGTGTAGGTGGGGGCTGTGTCTGAAGGAGGAGGGGTCCTTGCAGCAAAATGGAACTGCAGTTGAAAAGGATGCTGGGTCAGCAAGAATTACGTGTTTGAGCCATAGCCAGAAAGTATATGTGGAGAAAGTATGGGTATGGAGAAAGTGAGGAAAACTGGTTTGAAATAAGGCTGAAGAGAGAGCAGGGCCAGATATGTAGGGCCTTAGAGGTCATATTGTCGAATTTAAAATGTAGGTTTCATTTAACTGTGACAAGAAGCCATTGGTGGGGTTTTGAACATAGGATTGATGTGATTTATGAAATTTAAAACATCTTCAGAAAATATATTCAATGATAACTTAGTGTCTTGTTTGAAAAACAGTCATTTAAAAGTCATAAAATAACAGATTGACAATTTTTACTCCACATTTTTTAACAACTAGAAAAATCCAGAAATTAAATTAAAAGGCATTTAAAAATCTAAGAATTAATATTTAGTTGCTATAACAAAGAAGATACTGATTTTTTAATTGGCAGAGTGCTAACAATTCAATATGGAAAAGACAACTCATTTGTATAAAAGACATGAAAATGCATTTTATCAAAAAAGAAATGCAAATGGCTAACAAACACAAAGAACATTTCATTTCTCAATCTCTCCTTTGCTCTATGGTGACATATTTCTAGTGATCAATTGCTGCCTGTTACTGTGTTTTGCTATTCTCTTCATCATCTTTTCAGAGTATCTTTGTTACCAGTGCTGTACTCCTTTCTTGTTATTACTTATGACTGGAAATAATACTTTTTACCTGGCTAGCTATTTTTAAGAGGTGTGTGTGTGTGTGTGTGTGTGTGTGTGTGTGTGTGTTATAGGGAGACTGAAGGTAAGGAAGGGTACAGAGTATTGTTCCAGGTTTGCCAGTCTTCACAAAGTTGTTTCTCTGCTGCCATAGACACAAAATGCTTCCTATAGAAGTTGCTTGTCTGCGTATTCTTTGTGTAACCTCCCTCCCCCACCTTTTCTACTTTCTAAATCTGAGTCTAGTAGGTTCTGCTGACAACTCAGCTCACCTCTGCACCCATACCTGTGATTACAAAAAAGGCCTGTAGCAACTTAGGGTTTGTTATATACCTTCAGGGCATGTTTTTTTGCCCTGATTTTCTGGTATTCACACTGGGGGCTCTTTTACAACTGCATTTCTCCGAGACTGCTTTTCTTCACTTACTCTCATGTAGCTCCTGCCAGATTTCAGCTGCTTTTACTATTTTACAGTTTAGGGATTATATCTGAATTCTAATATTACTACAAATATATTGTATGTGTTTCTTCCTTTGGAGGGAAGCACAACTGGACAGATGGAAGGACACAAGCAGAAAGAGAAGAGAAAAAATAAATAAAGCAATCAGCTCTAGGAGCCAAATTCATGATCCAGAAAGCAAGAACTCTGGGAAAGACATAAAACAATGGAGAAGACAAATTATGAGTGGGCCAAACTTAGGAAAGAAGTATTTATTTCAAAGGTGAAATTGGAAAGAGCTCAAGAGAGATTGGAAATTATGGAAAGGAACTTAAGGAATATAAAAGGTAAAAATGAATGCAATAAACCAAAGAAAGAATAAAACAATTAGAAAATTTTTATGTATGTGTAAGATATATAAATTGAGAGAGAGACACTATAAAAAAATAATATAAAAGAATAAATATTTAAAGATGAAATTTAATAACTTTTTGATAATACAGGAGACCATTTGAATGCACATTTTAATAGGACACTCCACGGGCCAAGAAAAATGAATTTAGAACTGTCAATACTGAGACATATCCTCATGAAGTTACTGGGTTTTTAAACATGAAGAAATAATGATTAACTCACACATAAGAGGGGAAATAATCAGTCTCGTCTCTGATTTATCCACATCAACATTTAGAGCCAGCTGACAATGGACTAACATCTGCAGGATCTTTTAGAAAAAACAGAGTTTTTAAAATAGTATTTTAAATTCAGTAAAGCTGTCTTCAGGCATAAAAACTTCAGACAGTTTTGAACTTAGAGAATATTATTTCAGGTGTGCCCTTCTTGAAAAAAATTCCTAGAAAATTACTGCCATTCAGATGAAAATAATGGGAAACACCACCAAAGGTTGAGTAGTGAGCATTGAGAGGATTTAGTTGTAAAACAAGATGAAAACAAATGTGGGAATTAGAATTAAAGAACAAAATGTGAATACTGTATCCCTAAAAATAGAAATTATACACTACCTGGACCTGTTTTTCTCTCCTTTTCACCAGATTTTTGTATTTGTAAGATTTTTTATATCTTCTTTAATACTTAAAAGTCAAAAACTGTCAATTAAAGTTGCGAATAATAAAAATAACAAGCAAATTTAACAGGACTTAGAAAAACACTGAAAAATATTAACTGAAATATGATAATGAAAGTAAGCAGGAAAGAATAATAGAAAATATGCTAATATCATAATTGCTTATTGAAGCTAATATATCTTGAATACAAAAATTTAAAAAAATTAAATTACATAATACGATTTATGAATACAAAGTTGCCCGGAGTTATAAACACAGTTACTGGAACAAAGATACATACAGAGAAACTACATATGGAGAAATATGAGATAAAACCTACTAGTAAAATATTTTCTTTAAAAAAAATCCAGAAAACAAGTTAAATTAATAACAGAATGAAGACCAATTTTATTAGATGCCCACTGTCAAAATTATCATTTAACATTGTATTGAAAGGGATCAATCAACAGAAAAATTAATGTAAATGGGCTTACCTCACATGTTATTTATTAAAAGTGAATTTCCAACTAAATCATAGGGCAATATCTATTCTCTGATATATGCAAAAAACAGAACTAAAGTGTTTTAGAAATGTTGAAAACTAAAGGGTAAAAATTAAGCCAGATAAAGGCAAGCAAAATACATCAGAACAAAGGAATCAGTCCCCATAAACAGCAAATGAAATGAAAACTTTTATTGTTGACACTGTTACAGATGTCCACCATTCCCCCCCAACCACCACCACCACCACCACAATCCTCGCCACTCTCCCAGGCCTTTGCCATGTTATTGTCTGTGTCCATGCCCTATGCATATATGCATTTATGTCCTTTGGTTAATTACTTCTAGTTCCCCCTCCCCCCTTTATGAGATCTGTTAGTCTGTTCCATGTATCCATGCCTCTGGTCCTATTTGTCAGTTTATTTCGCTCATTAGATTGCACAAATAAGTGAGATCATGTAATATTTACCTTTCTCTGACTGGCTTATTTTGCTCGGCATAATAATCTCCAGGTCCATCTATGCTGTCGCAAAGAGTAAGACTTCCTTCTTTTTAATATTCCAAAAATTTATATGGAACCAAAAAGACCCGAAATGGCCTCAGCATTCTTCAGAAAGAACAAACTTGGAGGGATTACAATACCAGATATCCAACTATACTACAAAGCCATTGTAATCAAAACAGCCTCGTACTGGCACAACAATAGGCATATAGATCAATGGAACAGAACAGAGAGCCCAGAAATCAACCTATGCCTTTATGGTCAAATAATGTCTAACAAAGGAGGCAAGAGCATTCAATAGAGTAAAGACAGTCTCTTGGGAAAACTGGACAGGTACATTCAAGAAAATGAAACCAGATCAGCAACTTACTGGTACATCATACACAAGAATAAACTAAAAATGGATTAAAGACTTAAATGTAAATTGGGAAACCATAAAAATCCTATAAGAAACATAAGCAGTATAATTTGAGATATCTTATGTAGCAGTATTTTTGCTGATACATATCCTAGGGAAAAGAATAAATAAAGAAATGGGACTACATCAAACTATAAAGTTTCTGTACAGTAAAAGAAACCATCAATAAAATGAAAAGGGAACTGAATGAATGGGAGAACATATTTACCAATGACACATCTGATAAGGAGTTAATTTCCAAAATATATAAAGAAGTTATACAACTCAACACCAGAAAGACAAACAGTCCAACTAAAAAATGGGCAAAGGACCTGAGTAGACACTTCTCCAAAGAGGACATACAGATGGCCAATAGACATATGAAAAAATGTTCAGCTTCATTAATCATCAAAGAGATGCAAATAAAAACTGCAATAAGGTATTAGCTCACACCTGCCACAATGGCTACCATCAACAAATCAATAAACGACAAGTTCTGGTGAGGATATGGAGAAAAGGGAATCCTAGTACATTGCTGGTGGGAATGCAAACTGGTGTAGCCACTGTGACAAACAGTATGGAGTTTTCTCAAAAAATTAAATGTGGAACTGCCATTTGACCCAATGATCCCACCTCTAGGAATATATCCTAAAAATCCTGAGATAGTCCAGAATTATCTCCCCATATTAGAAAGGATATATGCGCCCATGCATTCATAGCAGCATTATTTACAATAGCTAAGATCTGGAAACAGCCCAAGTGCACATCGGTAGATCAGTGGATTAAAAAAGCCATGGTACTTTTATTCAATGGAATACTATGCTGCTGTAAAAAAAGATACTTTTTAAATGCAAAAAGTGCAATTCATAATGAAGGTGTGGCAATTTTGGATATCTATAAACCAAATAACATGCCACAACACTGATAAAGCTACAATAGTGCAGATACAAAGGAAAATAGTTAAAAACACACTAAACTTGGAACTTTTATTCTTCAATCATTTCAATGCAGGTAAAGCAGGGTTGGGGGTAAGGGGAGAACGAGGAAACACTGAAAGCATTTGCTCAAAAGTCAGCAATATTGCAGAGATGCCCACTGCTATGACTATCATTTAACATTGTGGTGAAGGGAAGCAGATGAGAAAAATACTAGAAGTTCTTTAAAACATCAAAGAGGTAAAGTTAGAACCCCTGTGTGAGTAACATGATTTTTTTTAATTTTTTTTTTAAATTTTATTTTTTATTACAAAGGGTATTACATATGTGTCCATTTTTCCCCCCGCCCTAGACAGTCCCCTAGCCTCCCCTATTCCCCAGTGTCTTATGTCCATTGGTTATGCTTATATGCATGCATACAAGTCCTTTGGTTGATCTCTTACCCCCCTACCTCCCGCCCCCGAACCCTCCCCGGCCTTCTACCTGAAATCACCACCCAAAATAAAATTAACTGAGTAATTACTAAGAATAATAAGATAATTCATTAAGATATTGTGTGGAGGCTAGGGGACTGTCTAGGGCGGGGAAAAAAATGGACACATATGTAATACCCTTTGTAATAAAAAATAAAATTTGAAAAAAAAAAGATATTGTGGCACAAGATTAATGTATCCCTATAGGTAACGTTCATGTATAGTATACCAGAATAACTATGAATTAAACCCCAGTGCCATATAATGCATAGGCTGATTACTTGGGTATGTGCTGTAAGCCTAGTCATATTTTTTGTGTGTTAATTTGCTAAAGCTGCTGTATCAAATTACCATAGACTTGGTGACTTAATGCAACAGATATTTATTCTCTCAGTTCCAGATGCCAGAAGTTGTCACTGGCCAAAATCAAGCTGTTGGCAAGGCCACTTGCCCTCTAAAGTGTCTGGGGGTTTGAGGAGAATCCTTTCCTCACCTCTTCCAGCTTCTGATGGCTACCAGCATGCTTTGGCTATGGCCACATCACTTCAGTCTTGAGCTACATGGTCCCATTGCCTCCTTCCCTTCTGTGTGTGTATCTGCTTTTTTCTTACAAGATCTTGTAATTGCATTTAGGGCTCACCTGGATAGTCCAAGATTATTTCCCCATTTAAAAATTCTAATCACATCTGAAAAGATCCATTTTCCTTATAAGGTAACATTTACAGATTCCAGGGATTAAGACATGACATCTTTGGGTGGTGACTTCATGTACTGTAATGTAATGTAATGTAATGTGTAATGAACTAACTTTCTATTAGAAAGTATCTAGAATGCTAGTAGCTCTGTACCATCCTTGAGAGAATCAGGAAACTACTATCCTAGAGATAATCAAGAAAATAGTGACAAATCATTTTTATAGAGTTTAATTCCCCAAGTATGTAATGAATTAACTTCCAGGTACCGTTCTTGGGATAATCAGAAAAGTACCAACCTTGGGATAATTAAGAAAATAGTCATATATAAAAATTTTAGAGTTTAATTCTCTTACAGAACCCTCATTGAAAAATACTATCTTGGGGTGTGAAATGATAGAATAAACAGGATTATAAACTCTAGCAATAGACTTAATAAATGCAGGAATCTTGAAAATTATAAGGATGGCATCTCACAGTTGTGGGAAAAGGTGTGTTATTTAATGCATGTTATTGGGACAACTGCTTAGCTATCTGTAAAGACAACTTGAATGCATACTCACATCATTCACAAAATATCTAGAAATAGACCAGAAACTTAAATGTAAACCCATAGAGGTACTAAAAAAAACACAAGATTTTTTTTCCTTCTGATTTTAGCATAGAAAATAACTTCAAAACAAAATCTAGTTATGGGAAAATGTTTAACAAAGGAGCCAAAAACACACAGTGGAGAAAAGAAAGTTTCTTTAATAAATGGTGCTGGGAAAGAATGAAAGTATATTACAGTTTGTCCCCATGTACAAAAATTAACTCAAAATGGATCCAAGGCCTAAATATAAGACCCGAAACAATAAATTGCATGGAAGAAAACATAGGTACTAAACTGATGGACTTTGGTCTTTGAGAGTATTTTATGAATTTTACATCA
>NW_006283436.1:1697368-1698084 GCF_000327345.1 Myotis davidii
TATCCTCAGTTGAGGATTAAACAAAAAACAATTTTTTAATGGGCTGAGGACATGAACAGACAATTCTCCGAAGAAGACATACAAATGGCCAATAGATATATGAAAAAATGCTCAGTTTCACTACCTGTTAGGGAAATGCATCAGTCAACTGGTCGTTCCAGTCATTCAGTTGTAATGGTTGCTTAGGCTTTTATATATCTACTAGAGGCCAAGCGTACAAAATTTGTGCATGTATATGTTCCCTAGCCTGGCCTATGATCAGGGCCATCTTCCTCAGCTGTTGGCGGGAATGTAAACTGGTACAGCCACTATGGAAAACAGTATGGAGAATCCTCAAAAAAACAAGAATAGAGTTACCATATGACCCCACAAACTGTCTTCTGGGTATCTACCCGAAAAATTGGAAACATCTATTTGAAAAGATATTTGCATGCCTATGTTCATTGAAGCATTATTCATGGTGGCCAAGACATGGAAACAATCAAATGTCCTTCAATAAATGATTGGATAAAGAAGATATGGTGCATGTATACAATGGAATACTACTCAGCCATAAGATGAAATACTGCCATTTTCAAAAACATGGATGGACCTTGAGAATTTATGCTAAGTGAAATAAATCAGTCAGAAAAAGCTAAGAGGCATATGATTTTATGCATATGTGGAATATAAAACTCAGACACAGACAACAGTATGGTGGTTACCAGAGGGAAGGG
>NW_006283436.1:1698325-1700931 GCF_000327345.1 Myotis davidii
AATACATCACAATCAAGTGTGGTTTATTCCAGGGGCACAAGAATGGTTCAACATACGCAAATCAATTAATGTAATACACCACATTAACAACAACAAGAAAACATAAAAATCATATGATTGTATCACTAGATGCAGAAAACACATTTGATAAGATACAATATTCATTTATGATTAAAATACTTAATAAAATAGGAATAAAATGAGAATACCTCAACATAATAAAGACCATATATGATAAATGCTCAACTAACATCATACTCAATAGTGAAAAACTGCAAACAACAAGTGCTGGCAAGGATGTAGAGAAAAAGGACCCCTCATTCACTGCTGGTGGGAATGTAAACTGGTACAGCCACTATGGAAAACAGTATGGAGAATCCTCAAAAAAACAAGAATAGAGTTACCATATGACCCCACAAACTGTCTTCTGGGTATCTACCCGAAAAATTGGAAACATCTATTTGAAAAGATATTTGCATGCCTATGTTCATTGAAGCATTATTCATGGTGGCCAAGACATGGAAACAATCAAAACGTCAAGATATGGTTCATATATACAATGGAATATTACTCAGCTATAATAGAAGATGAAATATTGCCATTTATGACAACATGGACAGATCTTGAAAATATGCTAGTGAAATGAATCACTTAGAAAAAATAAAGAACGATATAATCTTGTGGGATATAAAAGTGAAAGTAACAAATTAACAAACAAGAAAAACTAACAAAAACTCATAGACACAGACGACAGTATGGTTGTTACCAGATAGAAAGGGGATAGAGAAGTAGTAAAGGAAAAAGTGACAGAAGACGATTTGACATTGGTGGTGGGCACACAATGCAATATGTAGGTGATGTTTCATAGAATTGTACATTTAAAACCTATATAATGTTATTAGCCAATGTCATTCCAATAGATTTAATTTAAAAGAATGAAAAAATCTAGAAACCATAAAAGAAAATATTAATAAATTTTACCACATTTAAAAAAAAAACACAAGTAAAATAAAAAGTCAAACTATAAATATTTTTTTTAAAAAGTTTGTTATTCTTAGTAAAGAGGAGTGGCTATATACTAAAATATAATTAAAAGATAAAAAGTGGTAAGTTAAAATACTAATAATACTGTTGGAAAAATAATGAGGAACATGAACAGACTGTTTACAGAAAAAGGAATGCAAATGGCTCTTAAGAATATGATAATTCTAACCTCACTGCTAATATAGGAAAGCAGATTTAAGTCACAATGAAACACTGTCACTATCAGAATTTCCCAGTATTCCAAAAGTGGATATAATAGCCTTGGGGATACTGAACGCATTATTTGATGTTTCTGGTAGAATTATACACTTGCTCTTTTCCTATGGAATGTGAGTGGCAATATCTGTCAAAGTTAGGAAAAAATTTTCCCACTGATTTAATTAATTACTTCTTAGAATTTATTGACCAGTCTTTTCCTTTATGAAAAGAGATGATGTACAGAGTTATTCACTGCAATATTTAATAGCAAATGGACAAATTTGAGTGTTCATGGTGGAACAAGTTAAACTGTGGGATATCCAGAATGAAATACTATGCAGTTCCTAATAACAAACAAGGAACCTTGTTATCTATATACTAGAGGCCCGGTGCACGGATTTGTGAGTGGCGGGGTCCCTCAGCCTGGCCTGTGCCCTCTACTAAAAGCTTAATATGCATATTGACCAAATGGCCGAACAAAGGAACAACCGTCTGGAAGACCTTCTGGACAAAGCTGGGGCTGTGAGGGCCAAGGCAGCTGAAGACTGAGGCTGCCAGGGCTTTGAAGGCCTACTCTTGCACGAATTTCATGCATCTGGCCTCTAGTATCATATAAAAGGCTAATATGCTAAATGTCCATCCAACCATCCAATCAGTCACTATGATGCGCACTGACCACCAGGGCGGCAAATGTTCAATACAGGAGCTGCCGTGACATGCACTAGCCATTTACAAAGAAATGGCACAGCCGACCTGGCGTCAACAAAGCAACACTTTACTTTCCCCAAATGGGACACAGGCCCTGCCATCACTCTGGAGCAACAGCCCACCAAATCACAGCCAACGCTGCAGAGACCCCATGGCACAAAATGTGGCCCACAGCCCAACCCACCCTTAAACAGTGGCTGTGGGTGCCAAGGAATGACATTATGTGGAAACACCCTAGCTTCCTCTCCCTAGCATCCAGCCTCCTCAGAGTTTCTTCAGCCCAGGAACATGACTTGCTTTATAGCCAGGTGCAAACATTTTACACTTTAACCAAATGTCTGTGAAGCATTTTCCGGTGCCTCATCTCATTTGACCCTCACAGAAGTCCTGGAGTAGGTAGATAGGAGACAGTGGAATCCTATTTTCTTTTCCTTAGCCAGAAAACAGAGATTTAGAAAGTATAGAAACTTGATATGACTGAAAAGAAGTAAGAAATGGTAGAACTTGAAAATTTCAGGTTTTCTCACTGCGCAGAATAGAGTCAAACACTGCTGAAGTTAATTATTTTACCCTTTGTTCTTCCTGTGTGATCTACAATAATAACCTGCTTCATGTTGATATTTACTGCTGTGTTGCTGATAATTTATTTTTTTTAA
>NW_006283436.1:1701888-1703623 GCF_000327345.1 Myotis davidii
TCTGCTTCTGTGTTGGTAGAGTGGTTTTGTGTGGTAGGTGTCCTGTAGGGCCCAGTGGCTCAGCCTCCCCAGTTACCTGAGGTGGACACTCTTGGTGCATCCCCTTGTGGGCTTTGTGCACAGTCTTGTTGTAGTTAAGCCTTGATTGTTGTAGGTAACACTGGGAGGGATTGACCTCCAGGCCAATTGGCTGTGAGAATCAGCTGTGTCTGCAGTGGGAGAACTTCTGTGCTGGAGACACCCCTCCGGGGCAAGACTTGCTTCATGGGGCTTTGGTGCTCACTGAGTCTACCCCCTGAGTGTGTCCTTTATGGATCTGAGGAGCTGCAATCTGGATGGTCCCACACTGGCTCCTGGATCTCTAAGGAGGTCCTAATCTAGCTTCTGCCTGAGGCTATCCAGCAGGAGCCAGCTATGACTCAATGCAAGTTGCCCTGGGGCCTTGTGCCAGCTGCAGTTTGTTAGGTAATTTTCAGATTTCAAAGGGCCAGGCCTTTCATATGCAAAAGCATCCATGCAAGGCTTGGGCGGGGTGGGTTCCCAGTTATGGCTGCTCTGGGTCCTGCCCACAGAGGCCCTGCTTCTCGGCATCCCGGCAATCGCTGCAAGCACCCCCGAGAGAAAGCTGCCCTCGAGTTCCGACCGATGACAGACAGTCCAGTTTCTCCCATGTGAGTCTGGGGCCCCAGAGACTTGCCCGGAACTGGAGCTCAGAGCTTGAGACTCCCTCCCAATTGAAAAAGACAACCGTGTCCTCAGCCACCAGCCCTCTCCGCATGCGCCTCTGTACTTCTGTATTTTACTTCCGCACCGCACCTCCTCTGTGTCTCAGTATGCTTTTCTCTTTCCTTCTAGTTGTAGCATTTCCACTCAGCCAGCCTTCCTGTTGTTCTGGATGATGTCCATTCCGTCTTTTAGTTGTATTATTGAAGTAGTTGTGCGAGGCAACAATCTCCATTGTTTACCTATGCTGCCATTTTGGTTTCTAATCTGTGTTGCTGACAATTACCTGAAAGAGAAGTTGGGGTGCTTCACTAGGCTGGAAAAAAGTTTAGCTAATCAGAAAGCAGTTCTAATTAAGCAAATTTATCTATATATATATAAAGCTCTCACTGGCACCAATCGCACATGTGTGTTTCCATCTGGCATTGTCAATCATGCATTTGGTTGACACTTCTATTATAGAAAATGGACAAATGGCAATATTAAATATTTCTTCTAATTAATTTCCTTTCAGTGTACACAAATTTGTGCACTGGGCCTCTAGTTTCTAATAAAGAAAAATCTTTTAAAATTATAATGTACAAATGCAGAACGGTATGTATTGGTTTCTATCTTTGTGGTTCAAGGATAATGAGGAAAAACATGTTCATTTATATATGATTACTTATGCATAAAAACATCAAGTGTATACAAGGAAATAATAAAAATGTCATTATCTCATTGGAAGGAATAGGAGGAACTGGATAGATTGAGATAGAAATGAGAGGGAAATTTGACTATAAAATACTCTAAGCTTAAAACTTATTAAAATATGTATGTATATTAACTTTTTAACTAAATGAATAAATTTTATTTCCTTTTTTTTTAAATTAAATCTTTATTGTTCAGATTATTACATTAGTTACTCTTTTTTCCCAACATAACTCCCCTCCACCTAGTTCCCACCCCACCCTCCACCCTCACTCCCCACCCACTGTCCTCATCCATAGGTGCATGATTTTTGTCCAGTCTC
>NW_006283436.1:1704951-1745321 GCF_000327345.1 Myotis davidii
AGGCCCACTTCTCCCGTTTGAGTCTGGGTCCCCAGAGACTTGCCTGGAACTGGAGCTCAGAGCCTGAGACTTCCTCCGGATTGAAACAGACAACCGCACCCTCAGCCACCAGCCCGCTCCGCATGCACTCCGCACCTTAGTATCTCACTTCCGCACTGCGCCTCCTCTGAGTCTCAGTGTTTTTCTCTTTCCTCCTAGTTGTAGAATTTCCACTCAGCCAGCTTTCCTGTGGTTCTGGATGATGTCCGTTACGTCTTTTAGTTGTATTTTTGAAGTGGTTGTTCAAGGCAGCAAACTCCGGTGTTTGCCTATGCCGCCATCTTGGTTTCTCCTCCTAACTTTTATTTCTTAATGATATATTTATTGAGGGCTACTTTGTACCATGCACTGTTTGAGGTGCATGGGATCAATGACAAAAATCCCAGTCTTTATGGAACTTACATTCTAATGGTGGAAGACAGACAAAAATTAACCATAATAAATACTTAATATCAGAAGATAAAAGTTCTGGAAAGAAAAACATTTTATAAAACAGAATAACTTGGATAGGCAGCATCATTGAGATTAGGAGAAAATGTTGCAATTTATTAAATACGATTAGCAGGTAGGTCTCATCAGAAAAGAGCAAATGTAAATAAAAGCATGAATCCAGGGATTTAGTCATGTGGATGTTGGAGGACAGAGTGTTCTAAGTAACATGTCATATCAGATGTTAAACAAAAGAGTAGTGGGCAGTGTCGCTTCAGCAGAAAAAGAGGGATAGTAGTAGAGATGGGATCAGAAAGATAAATGAGGCCCATTTCAGTTTGTTTGTCTTAGCAGAGGAGTGACAATATCTGATAAATTTGTAAAAACTTAAGCTGATGTTACTACAAACAAGCTGATAGGGAGCAAAGGTAAAAAGCTGGGTGATAGTGGTACCTTAGATCTGAGGAATAGCAGTGGTAGTGAGAAAGAGTTGGAGTTTGGATGTAATTTAAAATTAAATCACCTGGATCCCAGAGAGACTGGATGTGGAATGTGAGGGAGAGAACACAAGAAAGAGGAAGTATGAAAACATTATCTAGAAAAATGGGAGAATGAATGGACTAGGGAAATATACTATGATTGCCTGGGAGCATGAAGAGCCCACTTGAGTGCTTCATGAATTTAAAAATGAGACCAGTCAGTATGATTATGGGTTTTTCTGCAGCTACATTCAGTCTCATGATGTAGGCCTCATTTGATCTGAAGAAATAGATTTCTGTAGTATTATGAAAAGATGCCTTATAGCAGGACATTGTACATGGAGAAAATGTTCTCATTTGAATGATTTTTTTTAAAAGGAGATACAAACATGCTTATTTTTATTTGTATTTATACAAAAATTAGATATATTCCCCAAGTTTTAGCTGCACATGGTTTTCATATGATCATTCTAGACCAGTGATGGTGAACCTTTTGAGCTCGGCATGTCAGCATTTTGAAAAACCCTAACTTAACTCTGGTGCCGTGTCACATATAGAAGTTTTTTGATATTTGCAACCATAGTAAAACAAAGACTTATATTTTTGATATTTATTTTATATATTTAAATGCCATTTAACAAAGAAAAATCAACCAAAATAATGAGTTCACATGTCGCCTCTGACACGCGTATCATAGGTTTACCATCACTGTTCTAGACAATAAATGTGTATCCAATGACCCCAGGTAAATCATGCCTGTAAGACAGCAGGCATTTCAGAGTGCTTCCTTATTTACTTATTTTTTAGATTTAGCTTATATTTTGCAGTTTTCAAAAATAAACATGAAACTTATTTTGAACTTAATACATCCTATCTAATAAAGAGTAATATGCAAATTAACCATCACTATGCGATAAAGATGGTGGTGTTCACAGCCAATAAGGAGGAAATATGCAAATTGATGTGACAAAGATGGAGGCACCGGCCGGAGCCACGGAGCCAAGCAGGCCAGAGAGCAGGTATGGGAGGCTTGGCTTCCTTGGTTGCCACAGCTGGCTCCATGGCCGCCGCCCAGACAAAGCCATAGTAGCAGGGCTGAGGCAGAGGTGATTAGGGTTGATCAGGCCAGGAGGGGAGGGCAGTTGGGGCATCAGGCTGGTGCGGGGGAGGCAGTTGGGGGTGATCAGGCTGGTAGGGGGGCACTTGGGAGCAGTCAGGCCAGCAAGGGGGGCAGTTAGGGGTAAGAAAGCCAGTGAGGGGACAGTTTGGGTTGAGCAGGCTGGCAGGCAGAGTGGTTAGGGGCCATCAGGCAGGCAGGCAGGTGAGCGGTTAGGAGTAAGTGGTCCTGGATTGCAAGAGGGATGTCCAACTGCCAGTTTAGGCCCAGTCCTGCCTAAACTGGCAGTCAGACATCCCCAAAGGGATCCCAGATTGGAGAAGTTTAGATTTAAGCCAATCTCCTGCCAGGATTGGTATTTTGTGCACCGGGTCACTGGTTATATATAACTTGTTTATATTAATTGTATGTGTTCTGAGCATTTGTTTACTTAAAATTCTCAACAGTTTTAAAGGATAAGAACTTTATGAACTCATGAGACAAACACTTATGAAATACCAGAAGCATTAGATGGATTATCAGCCACATTGAACATCTCATGAACACAGCTGGTGAGAGAACACAAAAAGGGGGGAGGGCAAAGTGGCAAATGACAAAAGAGAAATGTTAAAGAATGAAACAAAAATATGAAAGCTACAAATAATTAATAACCCATAATGAAAAGGAAGAGGGAATGTGGGAAACATCTGCAAGCAATGCAGGGCTTATGTTGTAGTCATTGAATGAATACATTCCATCTGATAGAGCGTTTTCACTTGATCCACTATCTGAAATCTCTTATCTGAATTCTCATAAAGCTGCTTCTGAGAAATATACACAAATCCAGAAACTACTCAGTGATGAGACTTTTTACTAATTGGTACTCAGTTACTACCTGTATTAAGCGAGAGTACATATGTAATGTTCTCTAAGGATTTCAGTCTTGGAACACTATGGCTGAGAACAAGATTGTGTTTCACGCTTAATGAAGCCTGTGATAAGTAAAAGGATACAATTTATCATTATAAGTATACTAGAGGCCCGGTGCACAGATTCATACACATTGAAAGGAAATTAATTAGAACAAATATTTTAATATCACTATTTGCCCTTTCTCTATAATAGCAGTGTCAACCTAATCACAATTGACAATGACAGATTGAAACAAACAGTTGCAATTGGCACCAGCGAGAACTTTGTATGTATCGTGCATGTGAGAGTCAACTTAGCCTTTTATATATATAGAATAAACTCACTTAATTAGACCTGCTTTCTGATTTAGCTACATTCTGTCAGGTCAAGTTTCTAAGGTTTCTAAATCTCCTTTTTCCAGCTAATGAATATAGGATTCCACTGAGTCTCCTATCTACCTACTCCAGGACTTCTGTGAGTGTCAAATGAGATGAGGCACCAGAAAATGCTTCACAGACATTTGGTTAAAGTGTAAAATGTTTGCACCTGGCTATAAAGCAAGTCATGTTCCTGGGCTGAAGAAACTCCAAGGAGGCTGGTTGCTAGGGAGAGAAAGCTAGGGTGTTTCCCCATGATGTCATTCCTTGGCACCCACAACCACTGTTTAAGGGTGTGCTGGGCTGTGGGCCACATTTTGTGCCATGGGGTCTCTACAGCATTGGCTGCAGTTTGGTGGGTTGTTGCTCCAGGGTGGTGGCAAAGCCTGTGTCCCACCTGGGGGAAGTCAAGTGTTGCTTTGTTAATGCCAGGTCCATGGTGCCATTTCTTTGTAAATTGCCAGTGGATGTTACGGCAGCTCCTGCATTAAGCATCTGCCCCATGGTAGTCAGTGCATGTCATAGCGACTGGTCAGATGGTTGGACAGACACTTCACATTTTAGTCTTTTATATCTATAGATGCTAATACATTGTTACCATGGGTAGAGTTAGTACAGGTCTGTAATTGCAATTCTAAAAGGCAATAGATTCTGAAATCCAAAAAATTCTTTTTCCTTCAATATGTTTTGACAACAAGACCAAACTGATGTGGAAACATTAATTTCATCATGAATTTAAAAACTATTGATAACCACATCCAATAAGGAGTTGATATCCAAAATATTAAAGAACTCAATGAACTCAATAGCCAAAAAAATAGTCTGATTTAAAAAATGGGCCAAATACCTGAATAGACATTATTCCACAGAGGACACATACAGATGGCCAACCAGTAATGAAAAAGGTGCCCATCATCACTCATCATCAAGGAAATGCAAATCAAAACCATGAGATATCAGCTCACACCTGGGAAAAGGTTATTATCAAAAGAAAAGAGATAAGTGCTGGTGAGGAAGTGGAGAAAAGGGAACACTTGTACCCTGTCAGTGGGAATGTAAATTGGTACAGCCACCATGGAAAACAGTGAGGTTCCTCAAAATTAAAAATAAATCTACCTTATGGCCCCACAGCTGCATATATATCCCACTTCTGTGTATATATCACAAGGAAATGAAATCACTATTTCAAAGATACCTGCAGCCCCATTGATAGATGAATGGATAAAGAAAATGTGATATATATGTAAACATGTGATATGCATATCACATATATATCATATATAATGCATGTAAATTTGTTTATATATGCATACTTATGAATATTATTAAGCCAAAAAAGATAAGCCTATAATTTGTGACAACATTTATAGGGCATTTAAGCTTAGTGAAATAAGTGAGACAGAGAAAGGCAAATACTGTGTGATCTCACATATATGTGAAATTTATTAAAAAAAATAGCCAAATTCATAGAAACAGAATAGAATGGCAGTTGCAGAGGCTGGGAAGTAGGGGAAATGGGGAGATTTGGGTCAAAGGGTACAAACTTCCAGTTATAAAGTGAATAAGTTATTGGGATCTAATATTCAGCATGCAGCCTACAGTTAACAATATTATATGTTTTCACAACACATACACATATAAATTGTAATTAAGTGAGGTGACGAATGTGTTAACTAACCTTACTGCAATAATTATTTTGCAGTATAAACATGTATCAGATCACCATGTTGTACACCTTAGATTTACCTATGCTATATGTCAATTATATCTCAGTAAAGCTAGGGAAAAATGACATCCTCTGAGGAAAAAAATAAAAGCTATTTATGAATATAAGAAATTATTTCTATGTTTAAATCAAAGTGGGACTATTCATTACAGAAAAATTAGTGGTTTTGATATGGGCTGCTGCCTAGACACCACTGGCTGGTATTAGATAAACTGCAGTCCATGCAGTTTATCTCATTACCTTTCTAAATCTGAAAAACCCCAAATTCCTAAATATATTTGTCCCCAGGAGTTTCTTTAAAAAGGTGTATAAAATTTATGTAATGAGACATGCAAGAAATAGATGGTGTTTTTCCATGGAGAGAAGAGATAGGAGTTTTATTTCTCATTTTTTCACTCTTTTATGCTCTTTGAATTGTACCATGATCATGAATTACTTTAATAAGTACAAATTACTTTAAAAATAAATCAATCATGGTACCTATCTAGACCCTCCCTACCTTCTCCTTATATCTCTAACAAAAGGGCACCCTTATTGACAAAAATTTTAATATTTCTCTTCTTTCATCAAATTGGTCAATATGCCCAATGGATTCTATTATTAATACCTCTCATTTATTCTCCCTTTTCTATTCTCACCATTCGGAACTGAGTTCATATTTGTTCTAGATTATAATATAGCACCTTCTTTATATCTATGAGCAGCTTAATTTGCTTTCATTGAAGATGTTATTAAACTATATTTTAACAATCTGAATACTTGTCTGTTTCCAGCCACTGGTCTGTAATCTCCTTAAAAGTAAATACCATCATTTATCTCTTGGTTTTTTTCTACAGTGGCTGGCAAAGAGTTTGTACTCATCTGTTTGCTAAAGAAATAATGAATGACCTGAATGGATAAATATTATCACTTTTTTTTTATTTAGCGTTTCTCAACATTTTTTAAATAGGAGAACCTTAAAATGTTCAAAAGGATGTCATTGTTTTTAAGTTACAAAAATGTTGGAAAGCTATTGTTAAAAACTGAATCAAAGCCATGGCTGGTGTGGATCAGTTGATTGGAGTGTTGTCCCATACACTGAAAGGTTGAAGGCTCTATTCCCAGTCAGAGTACATACCTAAGTAGCAGATTTAATCGCTGGTCAGGGTGTGTACTGGAGGCAACCAATGATGTTTCTCTCTCACATCAATGTTTCTCTTTTTCCTCCTCCTCCTCCTCTTCTCTTCTTCTTCCCACCCCCCCTCTCAAATCAGTAAGCATGTCCTGGGGTGAGTATTTTAAAAAATAATTGAATAACAACACAAAGTTTATGAAAGAAAATTGCAAATTAAGGATAATTAGACCTCTATAGTGAACATTCAGAGAAATAACTTTGCAAAAAGATAGATATTTAGAAAACTGATTGTGATCACAAGAAGACATGGATATTTAAAACAGAAGCAGGTGTCCATAGGAGAGAGCAGATAAAATTAAAAAACACAGGATAAATTTAAGGATGAGGTAAATAAGGTTAAAAATGACTGGATAAAATTAAAATTAGAAAAATAAATTAAAATTCTCAACTCTTGTCGGTAAAAACAGAATTGACCTGCAGGAAATCAACTTAGTGAAGTGAGGGTAGGGAGGAAATCAGAAATTTTCTCAGAATTCAAAGAAAAATTAAAATGATGTAAGAGAAGATGAAACATATGGGAATAAAGAAGAAAGTTCCAATATGAGGCTTAGGCATATTCCTAAGAGATAAATGAAACAATGTCAAATAGAAGCAATAGTAAAAGATATCTTAAAAATTGGTTTTGATTAAAGGTAGACTTTGGTTTCTAAATCACAGAGTAGCTTGTTTTAGAGCAGCCATATCACAGAGAACAAATAGGATGATGTAGATATTTTTAACTCTCCTTGAAAGAATGGTTGAGTTTCAAAAGGGAAAAAAATGAATCATAAAGTTTATTTAAAAATAAATCAACATTTATTAAGCATAATAAAGATATTCAACTTTTTTTACTTTTAGCAAGTGACCTGTAAAAATTTATTAATTTAAATTTAGGGTGGGGACAATATGACAAAAGTAAATATAAAATTTTAACAATATTTCAAATAATATTTGACTTTGAGTCCTAATGAGTATTTAAATGTATCTTGAAAAGTAACTAAGTTACAGTATCAAAAGTAGGCTCAAAACTGCTTTTATGATCTTACATTTTGGAGTTTTTTATATTTTACTAGAGGCCCGGTGCATGAATTCGTGCATGGGTAGGGTCCCTTGGCCTGGCCAGCAATTGCGGCCTATTGGAAGGCTGGCCAGGGGAGGGAAACTAGGAGGTTGGCCAGCCGGCACCCCCATCAGGGCCTATGGGGGGGGGGGCGGCTGGCAGGTGGTAGGGGCCTCAGGAGGTTGGTGGGCCACAGGAGGTTGGCTGTGGGAGCGCACTTACAACCAGGGACAGCTCCTGCATTGAGCGCCTGCCCCTAGTGGTCAGTGCGCATCATAGTGACTGGTAGACCAGTCGTTCAGTCATAATGGTCACTTAGGCTTTAACTTAAGCTACAGTTGGACATCCTTAGCGCTGCTGAGGAGGGGGGAGAGGCTCTCGCCACCACCGCTGTACTGGCAGCCATCAGCCTGGCTTGTGGCTGAGCAGAGCTCCCCCATGTGAGAGCACACTGACCACCAGGGGGCAGCTCCTGCATTGAGTGTCTGCCCCCTGGTGGTTGGTGTGTGTCATAGTGACCAGTCATTCACAGTCATTCTGCTGTTAGGGTCAGTTTGAATATTACCCTTTTATTATATAGGATAGAGGCATGGTGCATGGGTGGGGGCCGGCTGGTTTGTCCTGAAGGGTGTCCTGGATCAGGGTGGGCGTGTCCCTGCTGGGGTGCCTGGCCAGTCTGGGTAAGGGGCTGAGGGCCGTTTTCAGGCTGGCCAAGCCCCACCGGCAACAGAGGCTTTCAGCCTCTTCTTTTTTACTTTTCTTTTATTCTGGAATTTATTTACCTTCTATAATTGAAACTTTGTAGCCTTGAGAGATCAGAGCTGGCCAGGGCAGGCAGGAGGGAAGCCTCCTGCTCGCTCCAGCTCCGTGGCCATGGCCGGCTGAAAACAGGTATCTGGGGTTTATTTACCTTCTATAATTGAAACTTTGTTGCTTTGAGTGGAGCTCAGAGCCCACTGCGGCGAGTGGGAAGCTTGGCTTCCTCCATCATTGGGGCAACCAAGCCTCCTGCTTGCTCCAGCTCCGTGGCTTCCAGCCGCCATCTTGATTGGGTTAATTTGCATATAGTCACTTGGATTGGCTGGTGGGCGTGGCTTAAGACATGGCGAAGGTACTGTCAATTTGCATGTTTGTCTTTTATTAGTGTAGATGCTTTTGAATGTACCTGCATTTAATTTCTAAATAAGAGATAATTTTGTTCAAGAAAATTGTGGAAAACGAGAAACATGGTAATTAGCTGTAAAAAAAAAAGAAAAGAATATTGTGCATATGATAATCATCTTTGTTTAAACCTGAGTTTTAAAGTATTTGAGACTTCTGGGGGTTCCTTTTGATTAAGTAAATGCAACCTATAGACTTGATGGTGGTTATCTTAAGGCAAATTTATAGGCTTCATAGGATTTTTATGCTACTCAATTATATGTCACCAAAAGTTGCTTTTGTGCTTGCTGTCATTAACTAGAAATCTATGTAACAGTAAATTTCAAATTGTTGGACTGATACTTCAGAAATTTAGAACCTCTACAATAATCACAAACATCATGAGGTAATTTAAACATAAAGAGATCATCTATACTAATAAAAGGATAATATGCTAATTAGAGTGGACATCCTTCTGAACAAAGCCATGGTGGTGGGGCCAAAGCAGAGGCAGTTAGGGGTGATCAGACCTGCAGGGAAGAGCAGTTAGGAGGATAAAGCCAGCAGGGAAGAGCAGTTAGGGGCATCAGGTCAACAGGGGAGGGCAGTTAGGGGGATCAGGCCAGCAGGCGGGCGAGCCGTTAGAAGTCAGCAGCCTTGGATTGTGAGCGGGATATCCAACTGTGGGATAGGGCCGAAACCAGCAGTCAGACATCCCCCATGGTGTCCTGTATTACAGAGGGTGCAGGCCAGGCTGAGGGACACCTGTGCATGAATTTCGTGCCCCTGGCGTCTAGTTTAAGTGATAAGCTGACTGAGTGCTGAGATATGTAAGCATGCTTCTCAGGCACCCAAGGTAGTCACTCAGACCTCAGGTGCTTTCAAATCATTCCATTTTAAGGGGAAGAAATATTTATTTAACTCTCCAGTAATTAAATTTATTTAGTGATTAGTTTAAGCAGATGTCGTTATTGCCTTTAACATTATGAACTCTTTGGAAAATTGTGACCTTCTAGAGCAGTGATTTTCAATCTTTTTAACTCATGGCACACATAAAGTAATTACTAAAATTCTGTAGCACAACAACAAATACATTCTATTTGTTGCCAATCTGACAAAAAAAAAGTGTAATTTTTATTCATTCACACCAGATGGCTATTGTGTAGCTGTTGTCATTTTTTTTATTTGACAATCTGAAAGAAAAGAGCTGAGTGACCCTGACTAAATAGTCAGGTATTGCATGTTTTTAAAAAATCTTGTCCCGCACCAGTTGGAAATTGCTGTTCTAGATCAAGGATCAACAAACTTTTTCCTGAAAAGCTCAAATATTAAGTATTTTAGGCTCCTCTGGCTGGCAGGTCTCTGTGGAGCTATTCAACTCTGCTGTTGAGGTGTGAAAATAGTCAGAGGCAATACATGAACAAATGTGCGTGGCTGTGGTTCAGCTTTATTTATGGACACCGAAACTTAATTTTATATAACTTCCAGGTGTCAAAATTTTTATGCTCTTTAAAGCATTTAGAAACGTAAATACCATTCTTGTCTGGAGGGCCACACAAAACGGATGGCAGATTGGGTTGGTTCTGCTGGCTAAAGTTTGCCAACCCCATTGGTTGGGAAAATATGCCTTAATAACACATTCTTAAAGTCCTCCACAGCCAAATCTAACTATCCCAAAATTCTTACTGATTTGAGCTTATGTCTTTCAAAGTGACAAAAGATGTTCACTTTGTTACCAGCCACTTCTTCGTAACACCAATAGTATTGCTTCTTTTTCTCACTTTATTTGTGGTTCACAGAAGTAAATTAAAAGGAATTTTTACTCTGCCTTTTAAGAAACTGTCTTTTGTTAGATGATGCCGTGTGGTATGATGGACGTAAAACTGGAAAACTTGGAAACCAGGCTGTAGCTGATTCTGCCCCTACTCAAAGTGGTCAAGTTTGTCAAACTTCTAAGACTCCATTGTCTATCATGCTCATCTGGAAGAAGTATTAAGAGGCTCTATTGTAATAATAGATAAGAAATTAGTGGTAAAGAGTGTAACATAAGTATTGCCTTTGTGGTGATGGTTGCACTTTATTATTACTCTTATAATAATTTGACTTCTGGCAGGGCTTCCTATGTATTCTGATATATCCCTCTTAAAGATTAGATAATGGTTAAGGATTTGCACATAAATTTTTTCTAGGATTTTTATCTCCATATGCTCACACTTTTAAGCTAGTTTTATCTCCTCATTGTATATACATGTACCATGTTCATTACTAAAGTACTATAAAATTTTCAAATTATATTCCATGAATTCTCTTATTGCTACTCTGTGAGGGCAGAGACTTTATCTGTTTTGTCCCTGCTCTCTCCCCAGTACCCAAAACAATGTATGGGAATATGTTTGGGTCTCATAAGTGGATCTGAGTTAATCAGTGACACAAATAATTTCATATGTTCCCTTGTCTTGCATTAGCAAAAGGAATATAGAAAGCTCATTCTACATAAAATGTTGTCAAATACATAAAATAAGTAAAATTACAAAGCAAATCTTTTCACCTCTACTAAAATATAGTTCTATCCACAGAATCTAGGATCCATGGACCCTGATTTTTAAAATTTGGAAGAAGTTTTAAGTAGTACCAGAGGACACACAATCCCTAACTACAATTTATAAAATTACTTTGAGAGAATAAAAAACAAAGGCAAGCTTTATTTAGTCTCTTTAAATATCCTTCTCTGTACTTTGAAATTATAACGAAAGACTGGTGTGTGTGTATTTTTTAAGCCTATTTTGGTTAAATTTCCTTTGTTTGCAACAAGATTTTTATAAACTTATTCATAAGTGGCATTCATCTGGAAAGTGACTCGAATATCTCATGGAATTGAGAGGTGGGAAGGAAAGGAACAAGGATAGCTCTGGGAATTTCAGCTTTCTCCAGAGTAGAGCCATTAATGGGGTTCCCAGTCACGTGTCTAAATTTCAGGGTATTAAACAGACACTTGGTTGATCAAGTTTGGATCACACATGCCTGAATTGGTCAGCCAAAGTCAGTTTCAGGAGGTTCTGAATAATGGTGGCTTGTATTTTTTTTTTAGTTGTAATTTTGATGTGGTTGTGGGAGGCGGTGAGTACAGGTGTTTACTTACGCTACCATCTTGGTTCTCCTCTAGATTTGGATGTTATCTTAAATATTCTGGGATATAAGGGTGTGTATAAATCCATGTTTTTTAAAAAAATTTCAGTCTGTTGTTCTGCAGATAATAAAAATATCACTTTTTGCTATGTTGCAGTAGGAAGGATTAGGAAAAATAAATAATTATGACTGGCTGAAATTCAGAAATTTAATGGTAAATGATCATTTTTGATAAAATGATGATCATACTGTAATAAAATAGTCTCTCTTAGATACCCATTGAATAAGTTTCGTGCATTGAATTAGTAATCTAAATAATAAACTATCATGTTTGTTGTTTCTTGTTCTAGATTTTCCTCTAAACTTTAGGTCTGAGAAATTAACTTAGAAATGATGATGCTTTTCCCAATTTCCCTCCCAGGTAAACAACTGGAGGAAAGAACCTTGAACTAAGAGTAGTAAGAACTGGTTTCTCATGCTGGCTCTGCCACCGATCGGTTGTACCATTAGTTGGGTTGTTTAACCTCTCTGGATTTCAGTTTCCTATAGTGTGAAATATGGGGATTGAATCATCTAATTGATATAGCTCTTTTGTGCCTACAATCATAAATTTAGCAAGTCCTGTGTGTAAGACTAAAATTCTGTGATTCTTAATGAGACCTCATAAAATCTCAAAATGTCCTTAAATATGAAACTAGGAAATATAAAATAACTGGCTCTCTGTTCAAAATTGGAAAATTCATCCTTATTCCCTTTTTAACAGGACCAAGGAAATAAAACACCAGAAGCCCAGAGCACAGAGTATTTTCCTTCACCAATTCATAGAATCGTGACACTTCTCTAATTCCATCAAACACAAAGGAATGACCACCTTGGCAGATGGCCACCGAGGATGTCAACAGTTTTTTGGAGGCAAGCAATGAAATATTGATGCTTTGAGTTTTCTATTATTAAGTATGTAGAAACAAGTAGAATTTTGTTTTAATGAAAATATTAAAAGTGTTTTTTAATACTGTAATTTACGTAAGCATAGATAAGCTATTTCTCCCCTCCTTTTTTCCCCCTGAGCATTGTTGCATGTCAAAAATTACATTGAGCTAAGCTGCTTTTGCCCTTCCATGGTAGAGGGTTACATTACATTCCTGAATAAAAGTAAAAATTTAAATAACAGAAATTAAGTACCCACGTTTGACAACAGGTCTCTTTCTGTCTATCTTGGACACACATATACCTACAAATACTAAATAGTTTGGGTGTTGGAATAGTTTGGGTATTTTTAATTATCCATACCATTTATAAACTTTTTGTTTTTATTCCCGCATTTTTCTCAGTTATTTTTAAATATTCTAAAGTCTTCCAAATTCGCGGTAAGTCATCCCTTTATATTCCTCACAGCTTTATATTTTGTGAGATGTCTACATCAAAAGATCCCATTAAGCTTTTAGTTACTTTCACAGCTGCTCTTGCTTTTCCTGGAAAAATAGTCAATCAGGGATTGTGGAACCACAGTGTCATCTTCAAAACTGAAACTAATTACCTTACCCTTTAAATGGAAAGTTAGCCTGGAAATAAATTGACTGTTTTAGAAAAAAAAAATTATAAATGTAAGGAATCTCCCTTCTTCACCTTCATAAAAAAAAAAAAAGGCTTAAATAGAAGAATATAAACCGAAATAAAATAAACTCATAAAAATTTGAGGTGAATGTACTAAAATTTAATTTTTCAAAGCTTTTTATACAAACAGAGAAACTAAAGATTTGCTCAGAATTTTTAATTTAATGTTCCTTCAACTCAGAGGCCTAAGGTCGTTCAGCAAAAGAGTCTGCTTTTTAAGTTGAACTTAGAGAATCACTTTCTAAGTAAAGGAGACCATTAATGTTTACAAAGCCCACTGTAGAGCTTCTGAGTAATGAGTCAAAATTAATTCTTGCTTTTCTGTTGGGGAAAATTTCATCTAATTACATCCAAATTATTCTGCAACTTTTTGGACAGCAAATCCTGATCACCAAAGAAAAGAAAGAGCAGCTGTGTTGCCCCTGCCTCATAGTTATAAGAATAGCAGTATTGTGCAGTCACTGGGCTTTGTAGAACCGTGAGTGATTATCCACTGGCTGCCTTCTGGCAAAAACACACCTCACCTTTCTGAACTGCTGATAATGTATGCCTTCTGTTTGTAAGGATAGATCTTAAAAAAGAAAAAATAGATTCTACTGCTTTCTTAGTTGAGTTGAGTTGTTTAACCTATAAGAAGCAGGAAGTTCTTATAACCTTTGCACACAAGTAACTGTTTCTAAAACTTCTCTCAGAATTATACTTTAATCACGGTTTAAATATTTTCTTAAGTCTAATACAATTCACGTAACTACTTTAAAAAGATACGTTAAATTGACCATTGCTAAATTAGTGGAAATAGTTCCCATAAACAATGCTACTCCATAAGCAGCCTATTGTCAAATTTCTTTCTCTAATGTTTCCTTTTTCAACTCATTTCATATAGCAGACGTTATTTTGATCTTACGTTATTCTTTAATCACAGCAACGTATCTGTGTCAAATAGCTCTAATTTGTATTTCTTCCACATTAAGAACTAGCCCTTTGTTCTCTATGAATTGCATTCTATTTTTGCTCATATCATTAATATGTGACAGATATTTATAGTTCTAATCACAAGTGCTATTTCATTTATTTCCCATATTGTAAGGTTTATTTGTAAATTATCATTGTAGAAATTTTTAGTAATTCGAAAGGCAGTTGTAACACAGCACATATGATTTATAGGTATGACAAATTCAAAGAACAGTGAAGACTAACTGATTAATCCTGTGCCAGACCTACCAGCTGTGTGATCTTGGGCAAATCATTGATTCTCTTTGATCAATGTATATTTTTATATTTTTTATATTTAGATACTAATAATATAAGGATCAAATGGGATAGATGATAACATTAGTAAAAAGCTTAGATATTTAGCACTCACCTAGCACATAATTTAATAAATAGGTGATGTAGTTATCCTACTTTTTGCAAATGATTGAAGAAGGTTTCCTCATAGTAAGCTCAACTCTTAGAAAATAAGTAATGGATTTGTCCATTATACTCATGTCAAATTCTTTTTGCATTATTGTGTTTATTGTACTGCTACTAAATTTTGTTCTTATTGAAATTTCCCCAAAAAAAACAGTTTAAATTTTATACGAAACATGTGAAAATGCAATCTATGCTGAAATCATGGTTAAAAAACATAGCTTTTAAAAAAAGTGATTAAATTTTGAGCTTCATGAAAACTTTATACATTACAAATTTTGCAAGGAACTTTACTTGAGTGATTCACTTCCTGTTCTAAAATTTTAACTTTTTATCAACCAGTATTGTTTGGAGAAATATTCCACATGCAAAGCAAGAGAGTTGAAGAATTTTCTTCTTGGGATTAAATATCTTTTATGTATACATTGATCAAATGTGTATTTAATATGAGAAACTGATTTGATCTTTCCACTAGAAAGATAAAATTAAATAGGCAATTTGGCTCTCTGCATTAGTTTCCTATGTCTGCTGTAATAAATTATTACAAATTGGGTGGCTTAAATTAAAAAAATTTATTCTCCCACAGTTCCTAAGTCTAGAAGTCCAAAATCAAGTTGTCCTCAGGACCATCTTCTTTTAAAGACTCTAGGGGGAACCTGTTCCAGGCCTTTCTCTTAGCTTCTGGTGTGGCCGTCCATCCTTGGTATTCTTTGGCTTATAGATTGATCCCTTCTATCTCTGCCTCGCTCATCACATGGTTTTTCTCCTGTGTCTGTGTCTCTTCTCTTCTTATAAGGACAGGATCATATTGGATTAGGGTCCACCCTAATTCAGCATGACCTCATTTTAACTTGATTAAATCTGCAAAAACGCTTTTTAACAAATAAGGTCACATTCGTAGGTGCCAAGGGTTAGGATTTAAATGTATCTTTGGGGGTCAGGGGTACAATTCAACTGATTAAACACACTGTCTTTTTTATATCTATATAGATAGGTTTAGATATATTTTTTTTAACTGAGAATAAAGTTAAGAAAGAAACATTGATTTTTAAAAACAGAAAATTATCTTCTTCTAGAACAATGGTTGTTTCGCTTGTGACAAGACATGATCTATGAATAGGTTTTTGCTGCTTGCTTAGAATGATTTGGCAGTACAATTTCTTGAACAGAGTTTCTTGATAAACTTTTTCCCATTAACTGAATGGCTCTATTTTTTAAAATTAGAGAACAATAGTTATCTTGTTTGTTTACTTGATATCAGAGTTCAAATAATAGGGATACAGTTTTATGGTCACAGGCATGTGTCCATATTACATATATAAACAAATGTGATGCCCTAAAGACATTAGAGATGGTATGACATTTGTGTTTATAATTTTACTTAGAATTATTCTTTGTAAGTAAATTAACTGAGCCAGTTTTCCTTTGTTGTACTTGATTCAAAACAGGACTACTATTTATTTTCCTGAGTAAGATATTTACTTTAAATTAAGATTAAGAAAAAAATTGTTGACCTTTCAAAAAGAACATAAGCACTAATTCTATTGTTTATTATAGAAAAGCTCATTCTTGTGAATTCTTTCTATATAACTTGGTATGTGGTATATAGATCATCAGTACATTTTTATCACATCTTTTTTATTGTCATCTCCCACGTATTTAGACAACTGTCACAGATTTTCCATGTAATAAAACTTACACTGTGTAAGTTTCAATAAAAAGATTTTATATGTATTTTCTTCTCTTTGAGCTTCTGAAAAGGAAGTAAAGCATTATAAAATCCTATTGTGGGTCCTCGTGTTTTGCCATTCTTGCATATATCCAAAAGTACTTTTCTTGCAGGTAAAACCTGCTTCAAATTATTCTTTACATATAATAGTCACTCAATAAATGTTTATGAAGTGAATGAAGGAAATTGTAATTAGTCCTTCTGCTTGTAGATAGCATCCAAAAGAGTGTTATTAGAAGGTAAAGCAATTCTGAAGCTAACTCTGTTATGCACCTTCATGTTAAATATTTTTCTAAAATTTTATATGAAAGGTAATCAGAGATGGGAATTAGAAAGTTTGCAATGTGGGAAAGTGGCAATATAGTCTTTATTTCCCAGAACTTTTCAGTAAATTGAAGGATTTAAGGTTTATATTATCTCATTTCCAAGTGAATGTTGAAGCCTTGAGGAAAAAACATAAAGTATCTGGTTGAATGAACAGTTGACTATGGATTTTGAGATTGGGGTTTGGTTTTGTAGACTATGGATCAGATTACTAGAGGAGTGGTTCTCCACCCTGACTATGCTTTAGCATAACCAGAGAAATTTTTTAAAAATAGTTATTTAGGCCCTGCCTCTACTGGTTACTCTCTTTTGTTCCGATTACTAGCTGTGTGGCTTTGAGCATTTTTTAGTTCTCAGACTCAGATTCTCGAGAAGTGATGATATAGTAGTAGTGGACTTTTGGATAAGATTGTGTCTTACAGAAATTGAAAATAAAATATAATATATACTTAGAGATGTGCTGATCTAATTAGGAAAACTTTGAACTGAAAACCAGGGATTTGAGATAAATATGCAAATTAAACAATAAAGATTTTATTATTAAGAGCATCAATAATGATGAAGTAAATACCCTGTGTTACTGGTAAAAATACTTGGGGAAAATATTAGGAAATTGTACCTTTGCCTCAAATGTCTATATTCCAAGTCCCAGACTATGTCTGAAACTGGAGTGGACTGATTTCTTAGGTGAGGAATTTAACATCAATAGAGTATTCCCAGTGAAGTTGAATAACCATTTGTTAAGAGTATAACAATGGTAGATATGATGGTGATCAGGACACGTTAGCTTATGGAATGCTTATGAATTGGAAAACCTCTAAGGTTCTTTTCCAACTCAAATAGGCTGTGTTTGTAAATAATTGAGTCTTTTGTTAGCATTTATTTATTCATGTATATATTTTGAAAACTTACTGGAAGATAAAATTTAGGACATGAAGGAAAATAGAATACACTATATATATCATGGGGGCAATTAAATAACATAATTGTATTTCATTTATACATATACATGTGTTCGCTATTTCTGTTGCCATTTAGGAGCTAACGTAAATGTATGAAATAGGAATTCAATATACTTAAATGTTCAGAAAGAAATTGTACTAGAAAAGCTGTCATCTTGATCCAGGATTTTTGAAGAGAAGCTTCTTGAAAACAAATATAAATATGCATTATATTGTATTTGAAATTATTATTGGATAAGACTCAGGTGCTAACATTAATTAATTTCTGTCATTGTTCCTTGCCTGCATGTTCTTTACTGAGCATGCAGCTGATGAAGTTACTTTTGATGCTGCTGTTATTGCTTATTAATAGCCAGAATTTTGGAGAGAGAGAGTCCAGTTTCCTGGAAGAAAAACTGCTGAGGATAGAGAAACAGTACTCATAAGAGAACGGCTAAGTAAGTATAATGGGTCTTAGAGTATAGGACTTGATTGATTCCGGAGCCCCAGAGGGAATGAAGGGAAAGGAATTTCTAGAGAAGACCATCTAGTTCTGGCTTTAAAGAAGCAAAATGAAAACATCAATAGTTATTTTCTTTTTTCTGCTATATATTTCTAAAGCAATATAAAGATAATAAAAAGTGTAAAAGTAAAATTGAGCTACCCTTTTTTAATATATTTTAAAATATATTTTATTGATTTTTTACAGAGGGAGAGGGATAGAAAGTTAGAAACATCGAAGAGAGAGAAACATCGATCAGCTGCCTCCTGCACACTCCCTACTGGGTATGTGCCCGCAACCAAGGTACATGCCCTTGACCGGAATCGAACCTGGGGCCTTTGAGTCCGCAGGCCCACGCTCTATCCATTGAACCAAACCAGTTAGGGCTGAGCTACCTTTTTTTAACCTAACTTCCCCTACTCTAGAGTTTTACTACTTTTAGTTTCACTGTATTTTAGCAAGTCATTTTCTATTTTCAAATGTTTTAACTCCATAATAGAATTCAATATATATATTACTGTCTATGAATAAAGAGGCACCAGAGAAATGAATATATATTGGGTCAAACCATCAGCATATTACTGGTTGAGTTCCTCAGAAGTAAAGTGTTTTTGTTAGGTTTTGCTTTTGGGTTATAAAAGCAACACTTACTCATGGTTTTTAAAATAAGAAACATAATATGGAAAAGTATAAAAGTAAAATTTGTAGCCATTCTGTTTCTACTTCCCACAAGTAACTTCAATTACCTTTTAATGTATCATTTCGGAGGTCTATCCAAATACAAGTGACACACACATGTACATACATACCTACACATATGCATATACTGTTATATGCTTTTTATTACACAAATGCAGCAGATCCATTGTTTTTTGCTAGTAGCCTTTCCGCTTTTTGTCTCTTCAATATTGATTTGTAAGAGCTCTTTGTATACTAATAAAATGTGCCTTTTTTAATGTGTTTCAAACATTTTTCTGTAGTTTAATTTGCCCTTCAGGTTGATTTATGGTAGTTTCTCTTTCTCATACAGAAATTTTAAATTTTGGGTTAGTCAAATTATTACTTGTTTCTGTTATGGCTTCGGGAGTTTATGTCCAAGATGATAAAATATATAACATCATTTTATCTTTCCCACCATTATGGCTTAATTTTTGTTAAGGGACTTTATTTTATTCAAGAAGTTTTAGGTTCACAGCAAAATTAAAAGGAGGGTACAGAGATTTCCTATAGACCCCCTGGCCCCAAACATGTATAGCCTTCCCCATTATCAATATTCCCTCCGCAGTGGTGCATGTGTTACATCTGATGAACTTACATTGACACATCATCATCTACAGTCTACACTTTACATTAGGGTTCACTATCGGTGTGGGTTTGGACAAATGTAAAATGACGTGTATCCGCTATAACAGTATTAAACACAGTAGTTTCACTCCCTTAAAAATCCTCTATGCCTGTTAATCCCCTGTTTTTAAATAAAGTTCTGATGTTTAAATCTTTAAATAACTGGAATCTTGTTAGTGTCCTAACAACTTTTATTGAATCATCTTTTCTTAAAATGTCACCTTTATTCTATATTTAAAAGTTATGTATATGCGAGTATATCTCAGGATTCTCCATCATACAAACTTTTGTCTATTCCTTTTGTAGAACTGAACTCTTTATTTACTATATCTTTATAATGTTTTTAATATCTGCAAGGACTGGTTCCCTCTTGCTCCTCTTTTTTTTAAAAAAAAATATTTCTAGATAATTACATGCTTTTTATCAGATCAACTTTGTTATTATCTTTTTAAGTTCTCAAAATAAAAAATCCTATTGGTATTATAATTGAATGATAGGTTAATCTAAGCAGAATAAGAAGGCTTAGAATATTGATTATATCTGTCCTCAAGCAAATTACATGTCTTGCAGATATCTAGATTTATTTATTCTGAGTTATTTATTTGTGTGTGTGTGTGTGTGTGTGTGTGTGTGTATTAAATGGACTTGTTTCTAGTTTTTCTTTTCTAATTGAGCATGGCTTAGATATAGTAGAAACATTGATTTCCATATACTAATCATATAACTAGCTACCTTTCTAAATTTTTTTCTTAGGTTTTCCATTGATTTGCATACCTTCTACTTCTTTCTCCCACCTAATTAGCTAGTATATACAGAACAATATCAATATAACTAGAGGCTCAGTGTACAAATTCGTGCACGGCTGGGGTCCCTCCAGGAGGCCTGCAGGGACTAGGCTGAAACTGGCAGGCTAATGCCGCTGCTCCTGCCTGCCACTCCCGCTCACCTGGCCCCACTGCACCTGCCGCGGGCTCACACCCAGTAGTTCTGATGGAGCCAGTCAGTCCTGATGGGGAGAGGCTCACACCGCCACATCAGCACCCACCAGCCATGAGCCCTGCATCTGGCACCCGTCCCGAGGGGGTAGGGAGGAGACAGGACACGATCGGCCCTCCAGGCGGGCAGTAGGACACCCTTGCCTGCCTGGGATCAGATCCGTCCCACTGACATTTGCACAGGTTGTCAGGAGCCACCTGGTGGCTGCTTTTATATCATTTCTTCCTTGTGGAGCATCTAGGGAGGGAAAGCGACCATGGTGCCTGAGGCCAACTTCCAGGAAGCTGGCAGCGCTGTTGGGATCATGCCAGCAGCACCAGTCCGTCAGTGCCTGGCCCGTTCTCCAGAGATTGGGCCTGCAGGACTACTGAGGGAGTGAGTGACTGCCGCCTGGCTGGTGGGCCACCAGGACAGATCTGTCGGTTGAGTGGCGCTCCCACTGTGGGAGCACACTGACCACCAGGGGACAGCTCCTGCATTGAGCATCTGCCTCCTGTGGTCAGTGTGCGTCATAGCTACTGGTCAACCAGTTGTTCAGTCGCTTAGGCTTTTATATATAGACTAGAGGCCCAGTACACAAAATTCGTGCACTCAGAGGGTAGGGTCCCCCAGCCCAGACTGAGCCCTCTCGCAGTCCGGGAGCCCTCAGGGGATGTCCGACTAAGCCATCAGGCGGACATTCTTAGCACTGCCACGGAGGTGGGAGAGGCTTCCACCACTGCTGCTGCGCTAGCCAGCCATGAGCCCTGCTTCTGGCTGAGCCGCGCTCCCCCTGTGGGAGCACACTGACCACCATGGGACAACTCCTGCATTGAGCACCTGCCCCCTGGTGATCAGTGAGTGTCATAGCGACCAGTCATTCTGCTGTTCAGTTGATTTACATATTAGTCTTTTATTATATAAGATTGTTTTTAACTTTTTTTGGCCCATCAATACTTTTACCACCATAGATATGACAACCTTGCAGCTCTCATAACTCTGATTACAGGAAAATTGGGTGTTTGCAAATAAAATAATTATTTAAAAAGTGAAACAAAATTGAATGAGTAGTTGAATTCTTAGAGTCATATGAAACCAATTTTTTGATGACAGAATTAAACTTGCTCTTTTTATCTGTGGCTACTTTAAGATTTGCTTTTTATCCTCGATCTTCAGAAATTTGACACGATGTGCCTAGAATATGTTTCCTTGTATATTTTCTTCTAGAGTTGTGCTGAGCTTGAATCTGTAAGTTGATGTTTTTCACCAAATATTGGGTATTTATCCCATTACTTTTTCAAAGATTTTTTTCTGCCTCATTTCCTTTCTCTTCTCCTTCTGGGACATAAAATATGTGTATGATAGATTGCTCAATATTGTTCCATGGGTATGTGGGTCACTGAGACTGAAATTTTTTTTGTAATATTTTCTATCTGTTCTTCAGAAATTTATATTGATCTGTCTTCAAGTTCTTTGGTTGGTTTCCCTATTGTCTCCAATACACTGTTCACCCCATCCTGTGAATTTTTTATTTTTATATTGTACTTTTTAATTCTGTGATTTCAGTTCAGTTCTTTTATTAAAAAAGTATTTATTGTGGTTAGATCTATACATAACATAACTTATTATTTTAACTATGTTAAGTATACCAATTGAATTCTTTTTTATTGTTTGCATTTTCTGCTACGAGTCTCTGCGTGCACTCATTATGATGATATTTTACTTTATGTTCTCGGTAATATTTATAGTAGCTGCCTTAAAGTACTTGTCTACGTCATCTCAAAGTCTATTCTATTGGCTGCTTTTTTTCTATGAATGCTGGGTCACATTTTCCTATTTGTTTACATCTCTACTTTTTTTTATAATTTACTGGATAGATGATATACTTTAGAGACTCTGGATTCTATTATCTTTCTCTGAAGACCATTGACTGTATAACAAATTATTGGCTGCTTGTCTTTAAGGAAGGCTTGATTTTATGTTTTGTAAGAACGAGTCTCTTTTGGTTTTGCCCTTAATCCCAACTTGACTCTGTTAGGACTGGGATATAATCTTTGCTCCTAAAATGTGGCCCTTCAGAGATTTATGTAGAAAGTTTGAGTTGTTCACCAATCTGCTTTAATTTGATGAGATTCAAACTCCTTTTCTCATTCAGTGGGCAGCAGCAGAAATCCCTGTTTCAGCCTTCAACCTTTTACTTCTTGTGGGTTCTTTGGAGTCTTCCCAATGCATACAGTTCAGGAGTCAGCCCAAGTGGGAGTATATATGTAATATTTTTACTCGGCCTCAGTTTTCTTACTTTCTGAAATCTACCTCTCCCAACCCTCAATTTTCAGCCATTCTTTCAACCTTGAACAGTAACCTCTGATACCTCAAGCCAATAAGTGTGGCCTTCCCACTTTTTAGTTCTAGCAGTCCCCACTGCTTTTTACCTAAAGGGATAAGCAATATAAATGGAGATCCAGTCCAACCATGTTCTCTTCTCTGAATGAGTGAAATCCTCTTTCTTTCTTTCTGTTGCTTTTGGTCACTCTCCATTGTGTCTTTAAATACTTGTTTCTTTCTGTTTGTGTTAGTATTTTCCACAGTTTATAATTGCTGTCAGTGGATAATAGGTCTGATTGAAGTTACTCTACCATTACCAGAATTAATTCCTGGGTGGGTTTGTTTTACTTTCATAGTTACCTATTCACTTTATTACTTCACATTCAAGTATACTATGTCACTCCATGACCAGTTTAGTCACTTAGACCTAGGTTGGATTCCTGGCTCTGCCATTTATTATAATGTTACTTCAAATTTCTGATTTCTAATGTCCTTTTATGTAAAATGGAAATGATCACATGTACCTTATTAGGTTGGTTGCTTTTGAATATTAAATGTGAAAATATGTGTGAAACATGTGGCACAGGGCCTAGAAATTTCTTGCCACTCATAAATGCTGCTTGCTACCTTTATTTACCATAATTATTCTATAATTTGGAAGGTCAGATATTACCATATGGAACAGCTTACCCAAGATCTTACTGCTAGGTAACAGGAGTATAGATTAATTAAATCAATTCTGCAAGGTAAGTTTGTTTCCCAGAGATTCCAGTTTTAGTATTATCCAATATGAGGAAAAATTGATGGTCTGATGGTGATTCAGAGGGGGAAGAGCTAAATGAAACTTACTAATAGTCAAGCCACACAGTCAGGGTTCTGGGTGGTGTCGTTTTCTCTTCTCCGAGCACTTAAGAGCCAGACAACTAACTGACTGGTGACAGCAGATACTACTGTAGCATTTTTTTCCTATCAGAGAAGAATGAATCTAAGCAAGTTTCTAATTTTAGAGCGAAACAGAATATTCAGTGAGAATACTCTGGCTCAGTGAAACAAGTAGTACGTGTACATATGGTCAGTAAAAAGTATAATAGCACTATGTAATGAACTAGTCTCTCCTTCAGCTTTACATGTAACTCAAAAATGAATGATTTTTACCCTAGGCAAACATGCAATTTCAGAAACTTGTTATGGAATGAGCTTTTCTATGAATAGTTAACATCAGTGTTTGTTCTGTCTGCTGGAATCATGGTATGTGTTTTTTTGTGTGTTATATCGAAGCAATGCATAAGATTTTTTGCGTGATTTTAAAAACATTTTCTACAGTGGAAACAATTTAATGCTGAAGGTAAAAAGGGAAAGTGATTGAGGTTGCATCAACTCTCTCTGGTAAGCATTATTACAGCTGCTATTCACATTTATGTCTGTTCAAATAGAAACCCATCAGTCATGTAAACTTAGGGCCAGATTATGATCACAAATGCATAGCATGAATTGCCACATATCTTTTTTCCACCAAAAAAAGACATGCTGAGTAACATCTGAGATTAAAATCTGTCCTTTCAAATTTATTTTATTTTTATCCAGACTCAGAAGCAAAATGCAGTGTCAGAAGAGGAAATAAAATAATTCCTGTGAGGATGTGTTTTCTTTTATTACATATAATTCTTGAAGAGTCAGATGTTTATATATTTCTGTAATCATAATAATGACTCTGAGAGAAAATAGAAAAATTATTATTTATCATTTTAAAATGGAAATTTTATGTCCTTGTGAAAACATATGCACTAACTTGCATTTTAAGGAAAGGCCATATTATCAAAAGAGCATTACGTAAGTTTATAATATGTGAAAAGCAAACACAAGCTATTTATATAGAACATGCAATTTCCCGGAATAGATTTTATATTTGTTTCCATGAAAACTTAAAAATTTTTTTAAACATACCAATAAAATAAAATATTTAAAATAATAAAACTGTCTTTTTGGCATTTTTTTAAGTATAAAGGAATTGCACAGAAGATTTGAAGATAAAAATCTTCATTTACATTTCCTCTGAGCCAAAGAAATTTAATTCCATTTACACAGTGTCGTTTTTGAACAGTGTTTATTAATAACTTTTAATGAACAAAGCACTATACTAAGTATTTTTAGAGGACACAAAAGAAAAAAATGAATCTGGTAACATCCTGCCTCTAAGATGTGTGTAGCTTGGTAGAACAAATAAAACTACAAAGATGACATATGGATATGAACAGAGTGGGCAGATTTCACAGTATAGTTCTCAATAGTTAGCTCCCAGAGAACAATGTTGTTGGTCTGTCCCATTTTTAATTGTATTTCAGAATTACAAGTGTGCCGGGAGCCGGTCCATCCTTGCTGTTTCAAGGGACCTGGCATATATGGCATACTGTTCTTAATATGTTTGCTCACCTTCTTGGCACTATGTGTTTTAACCAAGGTCACCTCTCTGAGAAAGGTTGTTTCCCCAGGTAGGGATTTTCCCCTGAAGTTAGAGAGGGAATAAAACCTCTTAACTAAGTGCCAGGCGGGTAATTAATCACTTTAACCAAGAACAATCATGCTTAAGTACATAATCTTTACTCCCTGGAATGGAGATAAGAAACGCCCTAACCTTTGGAATAGAGATTGATAGGATTAGAATCAACTGGTATAAATACAGATGCAACAAGACAACAGGAGACAGAACTTAGAACACAGAACTTAGATAAAGGTCCTAGACGCAGAACTTAGAAGACAGAACCTACAAGAACCTAGCAAGAGAACATGGACACAGAACTTGGCTGGAGATTTTGGCTAGAGATCCTGGCAAGGCTGCTGATCAACTGAACGCTGTCTCCATGTCATTCCTTCTTCGCCGACTCCGTCCACACCTTTGGGGACCCCTGGACCTGCTGGAGCTGGACCCCAGCACAAGTGATTTTTAAGAGAGCTAGCTGGCATAGTTCCTGGAGCATAATAGGTGTTCAATAAATGTTTTAAAAATAACATGAAAATACTTACCTGGCAGGGGAGATACCATGATCATGAAGGTGGTTTTCCCAGGGTGAGGCTTATCCATTGCACTCCAGATGTGCTGACCCCTGTGATTTCCCCAAATGTGGGAAACTCGGCTGCATAATTTGTGGTAGTGGGGGACTGCAAAAAAAAGAAAAAGAAAAATATTTTCTCTCATGCTTGGAGTTGGAGAGCAGGCTAGATGTTGTGTGAGTCTCTCTGTGTGCGTTAACTATCTCTGTGGTTAAACCAGTTATTTTAGATTTAGACTGATTTTATCATCTTTGTGACCTTGGGCAAATTACCCTTTTAAACTTCATTTTCTTCATCTGTCAAATGTAGTGATAATATCTGCATCATAAGTTTGTTGTGAAGAGTGAATGAGACAGTGTATGTTGGGCTTATATTATAGTGGCTGTAGTAGTTTAGGTTAGGAAAAAACATTCTTACCGTTATTGTTCTCATTATTTTTACTAATAAAGAATGGATGAGAGTACCTTGTTATGAAACAGAGCTAGTTAAACCATAACATTGACTTGGCATGTGTATAAATAGCAGAATTTTTATTCCAAAGAAGAAGTACTTTATTTAATCTGTACTATTTGTGTGTTTTTTTAATTAAGGGAAAATATCATGAGCTATAAATAAAATATATTTATTATTTAATTTATTATTTAATTTTTTACCTAGTTATTTTGTCTTTGCAGAGTGAAAACTCAAATAATCACTGGAGAATTATTATTTACTCTTTCATTTATTTATTTATCCATTCCACAAGTATTGACTGGGCATACCTGTTTTCCGGACATTGTGGCGGGAACTAGTGATAGCGCTGTGAGCAAGGCTGGCCAGTTCCCTGCCTTCAAAAACTTTACAGTTAATTGGAATCCTAGTTCATTTTTCAGACCTGGATTTGCAAGTCCACGCACCAGAGGTGTCTCACAGGTGGTGAACAGTGTCCTAGGCACTGTGTTTGAGTTCTAAGGAGCAGACGTCACATGAATGAGGGTTCCTTTTTTGACTCCATGAATCATAATAATTCCAGGCAGCACCAGGCTTGCAAAGTTACATTATTAGCCCATATTCCTGAAAGTTATATGTAATTATTCTCTGTCCTCTTAAAGGAAAGATATATTTTCCAGTTTGCCTTACCAAATTATGAGGGCTTCGGTACAAATGAATAACAAAAGTTAGGTAAGAAAAGTACATGATCACAATTGAATCTAACTATTATAGTTCTGTTAATTCCATTATCTGGTCTACTTTAAGTAAAAATAATTAAATTCTCTTTACCTTTTGAGTATTAGGAAACCTTCGACCTTGGACCGATACCTAGGTTAATAGCTATTTCTGTTTGGAACTTTTCTTCTATCTTCCCCACCATTAATTACCATATTGTTAACTGTTGTGAAAGAACTTTGTTGGTGAAGACATTCTGCTAAATCTCAGAAAAGGCTATAAACCCTTCCCTTCTCTGCTTTTCTGTTTATTGTTTGAAGGAGACAGAACTATTTTTGAAAGAAACTAAGCAAATAAGCATTTACAGTTTGTTTTAAGTTCTTATCGATAGGAGGATTTGGGCAAGTACTAGTATACTTGTCCTTTGTGCTCCACTGTAAGGTGCAGGTGATAACATTCACCTGCTGGTTATGTGGTTCGGATTTCGAAATAAGCAGCTTTAGAAAGTAAAAACTTTGATATAGTTAGCTGTTGTATTTAGTGGCAAGAGATCATAATTAATCATAGCAACTACTTACTATTAAGCTTTTTAAAATCCATATGCTTCACATAGATTATTGGTAGTCCTCACAGTAACTCCACATGATAGGAATCATTATTGCCTAATTATATATGAAGGAATATGGTCTCAAAAATAGTAACTGTCTTTCCCACAGACATTTGAATTAGTTGTAGAGCCAGAATTCAAACCCATGTTTGTTTGACTCTGAATCCAATACCCATTGTACCACTTTGCTTCTCCACTGGATTCTAGAACACAGGAGTGGAGTGGAGTGCTTAGGCAGCCTTCGATTCCCTATTATGAATTGGCTTTGTTTTTTCCTTTTTTTATTTCATTTATTATGTATACATGTTAACGCAAATAATATTGAGTATATCCTGCCTAGGATCTACTTGGTGATAACTTCTTTAATTTTTAACTGCTTTAATTTTTAATTACTTTTAACTATTCCAAGTTTTTAGTCACTTATTTGTAAGTAATGTTTTTTTTGGTTTTTTTTAAATATATTTCATTGATTTTTTTACAGAGAGGAAGGGAGAGAGATAGAGAGTCAGAAACATCGATGAGAGAGAAACATCGATCAGCTGCCTCCTGCACATCTCCCGCTGGGGATGTGCCCGCAACCCAGGTACATGCCCTTGACTGGAATCAAACCTGGGACCTTCCAGTCCACAGGCCGACGCTCTATCCACTGAGCCAAACCGGTTTTGGCTTGTAAGTAATGTTTTACTGCTATACCTAGGTTTACCAATATTAGACACTACAGATAGCAATTAGAAATAATTAATCTATTATCTTAGATGACTTAATTCACTTGTAGCTCTCCATCCCTCCATCCTGCCAATATAATTTTTAAAAAATGTCTACCTTATTTATATTATATAAATACTAGTGACTCAACACGCAAAATCACGCAAGACCCAGGACCCCGGGGCTCCTCAATGGATTGCTCCAAAGAGGTAGGCAGGAGCTGGGAGTCCCGCCTCCGCAGCGTGTGCAGCCGTGGGACACCCAGGCCTCACTGCACAGAGCAGCTGCGGGCCCCACCTCTGTGCCACGCACACAGCGTCAAGTCACAGACCACCTGCACACACCTCGTCGCGCATGCAGTCCCACCCACCCGCACATGCCCGCTGCACACACAGCCTCCTTGTGAGGGCATGAGGGCATCACAGCGTGAGGGCATGACAACCAGGCTATGAGGTCCTAGGCTATTATTAGTATAGACTAGAGGCCCGGTGCACAAATATCTGTGCACTCAGGGGGGGTCCCTCAGCCTGGCTTGTGCAAACCGGGGCCGGGGGCTGATGGCTGTTTGCAGGCTGGCCACAGCCCCTTCAGTGTGGGGGTCCCCCTGGGGTGCCTGGCCAGCCTGGGTGAGGGGCTGATGGCTGTTTGCAGGCTGGCCAATACCCCCAGCAGGGAACCTCACACCATGAGGGTGTGGCTAGCCTGGGTGAGGAGATGATGGCTGTTTGCAGGGCGGCCACGGCCCCCAGCCACCCAAGTTCCCAGTGGAGGCTAGCTGGAAGCAGGTATCTGGGATTTATTTGTCTTCTGTAATTGAAACTTTGTTGCCTTTAGCGGAGGCCTCAGCCAGCCAGGGCAGGCGGGAAGCTTGGCTTCCTCCATCACTGGGGCAACCAAGCCTCCTGCTTGCTCCAGCTCCATGGCTTTCAGCCGCCATCTTGGTTGGGTTAATTTGCATATAGTTGCTGTGATTGGCTGGGGGGTGTGGCTTGGGGCATAGCAAAGTTGCCGTCAATTTGCATGTTTCTCTTTTATTAGATTAGATTATTCACTGCAAAATCAAGTAGTATACTATAATTACACTTCCTTTCTTGTACATTACTTTTTGTTGACTGGAGATTTTCTCTTATTTTCTGTTGTATTTTATAATTAGAAAGAAATTTTCTTTCAACCTATTCCTTTTTCTATCTCTGTCATTATTCTTTGAAACCATGTGATAGAGATGTTAACTTTTATCCAGTTTGTTTCTTTCTTAAACTTTACAGCAGGTATGTTGTTTTTTTCAATCCTCACACAAAGATACATTATGATTTTTTAGAGAGAGGAAGGGAGAGAGAAACTTCCAATCAGTTGCCTTCCATACTTGCCCTGACCAGGAATCAAACTCGCAACCTATTTGGTGCATGGGAGGACACTCCAACCAACTAAGCCATGTAGCCAGGGCTACAGCAGATTTTATTTGCAGAATCTACAACCTATCCCTGTCAGAAATTTGTATTAATTCTTAAAGACTCTATGCTTTTGTTTCTAAAAATTTTCCAAAAGCCACATTTACAATGTCTTGTTTTTTTTAAATATTTTTTTATTGACTTTTTAGAAAGAGAGGAAGGAAGAGGTATAGAGAGATAGAAACATGGATCGGTTGCCTCCTGCATGCCCCCTACTGAGGATCGAGCTGGCAACCCAGGCATGTGCTCTGACCAGGAATTGAACCAGGGATCTCTTGGTCAATGGGTCAAAGTTCAACCGCTGAGCCACACCAGCCAGGCTAAAATATCTTTTGATAAAATAAACAAAATTTAAAACAAAGATCTCTAATGTTTTCTAATAATAACTTCCTTAGTAGGAGTATTTCATTTTAATTAGTAAGTTCTTCAAATAAATTAGTACATGTTTTGAACATGTCTTAAAAAAATATGTCTAACCACTACCCTCTTGGTTAAGTGGACATCCAAAATATTGAAGATGGCAGATGTCATTCTGTTTTTCAGTTGATCACTCAAAAGAGTTGGGCTTTTGCATCATAGGTGAACAGCCTGAAAGATGGTAACTCAAAACCAGCTAGAATACTGAGTCTTTTAAAGGAATATAGCAACTCCTTTAAATGCATTCAGTGTAATTTGAAAAAAACTTGTATAACATACTGAGAATATTTTGTAAAATCACTGTATCTGACAAAATTCTAAATCCAGTGAGGTTAGTAACTTCATGGAATTTTATAAAGAGAAATGAGAATGTCAGACCTTGAAAATATGTCATATTGGATTTATTAAGTTTTTTTAATCAATAACATAATTATAAGTGAAGTAGTATGTGTGGGTCTGCAATTAAACATTGCATATTTAATAAAGCAAGTTAAAATATGCTTTCCAAATGTCTTTGAGAAAGTAGGATTCTAAATTGAAGAAGATATAAACTCAAGATTTGCAAGTTTTCTTTTAAAAATATTCATGAATAAGATCTATAATTAATGATGTTAAATTCTCCCTGATACATTATATTTATTTTTTAAAATCATTTTAAAGAACAATATGGAAATATAAGTAGCTATAGTACTATTTTTATAAAAATGAAAATTATATTAGAGCAAACAATTAACAATGCCTTTTCCTTAGGGTTATGTGGAGGTGGGGTAGAGGGCTGTGACTTTTTACTTGTATACTTTTTACTCGTATACTTCCATCTCACTTGAATTTTTTTCAAAATGAGCATCTGATATTTTGAAACCAGAAAAACAAAAGAAATAGAGATTTTAAAAAGAGAGTAAAGGATAAAGCAGAGGGATAAAAATTAACCTTTATGTCTTCTTAATATGATAAAAGAAATGCCCTAACATCTCATGGCAATCAACTAAAAAGAATCTGATAGATATAAAAATAGTGTTTGCATGCAACTATGAACTGGAGGCTAAAACAAACAAAAAACATGGGCAAAAGTGCAATTCAGAAAGGTAAGCCTTTGTTGAATGTGATAAACCCTGGGCTAGGGTTTTCACAAGCTCATTCCTTATTGAAAGAAAATAGGAGACAAAGTCCAGGGTTCTTCCTAGTTGCAGTCGAAAAGTAAGGTCTATTGCAAGAGTGCATAATAAAATCGGTCTACTCACTTCTTATAGCATTGCAAGAAAAACTGATTGGTTCAAACCTGGAAACTGAGTAAAGGTTATATAGTAAAAGGTTATCTCCCTGATCTGATTATTTGTAACCAAAAGCTGGTCTTCCACATTGCCACTGAATGTCACACCACATAGGTGATATAAAATAGAAAATTAAAGCCAGTAATTTAACTTGGTCCTAAGTTTAAAATCCCTCAAGTACCTGGCAGAAGCAAACATAAATTTTACCTGAAAGCAATCTGCTTCAATACAGGACTCAAATTCCCAAGGCAAAATTTAAAAGCAAATATGAATTTACACTAAAAAAGTACAAAAAAGGTATTATGAATATTAGAAACAATATTCAGAAGAATAAGATTCACAAACATGTCAGATGTTAAGATTATGAAGCAGAATAGAAAACATCTGTTTAATAAAGAAATATAAAATGATCATACACTTGAAGAAGAATGTGGGAAGACTTAACATACCACATATGAAGATTTGGCATTAAACTTTAGTAATTAATACAGCACAGGTAGATGGATTGGTCAGTGGAACAAAATAACCCAGATGCATTTATATGAGTGGAAACTTAATATTCACTGTGGGGCAAAAGTAGGCTTATAGTTGTTTGTAAGGAAAATAATACAATAATTTACAGTTGTGAATATGTGAAACATAGAATTGATTTCTGTATTATTATTATTATTATTATTATATTTTCCATACAAACAACTGTAAACCTACTTTTGCCCAACCCTTATAACAGAGCTAGCATGGTGATAGAATTGACTTTTCAGTAAATGGTATTGGATCATGGATTATTCATTAGCAGAAAAATTAAATTTGACCCCCTATTTTATACCATATGTAAAGATCAACTCTAAATGAAATAAAGACTTAAATGTGAAAGGCAAAACTATACAATTTTAAGGGAATATCTTCAAAGTAGTGAAAAATTTAAGATACAAAATGAAAAAATCATTATGGAAAAGATTGTTAAATTTTGTTACCTTACAATGGTGATCTTCCTTCCCTCACAAGCCACTTTTAGAGAATGAAAAGACAAGTTAGAATCTAGAGAAGACATTCAACACATATAACTGGAAAATAAGTATTACAAATTAATACCAAAATAAACCCAGAAAAGTGGGCAAAAAACCTCATATTTTTATTTGATTTTGCTTTCTAAAGGGGCATAATCCAATAATGTGTGTTCCTCAGATGATGTTTTGGAAAATAAATTAATTAAAATAAAATTGGCATATTGAAAAAATTACCCTTGAATTGACTCACTCCTCTATCTTTGTGGCAAGCCCCAACAAATTATCACTTTCTCTCAGCTTCTGACCTTTGATACTGTCATTACATTATATTCATTCTCCTGTAGTATCAAGTAGAAATGGCATTATCTACTTGAGAGTCTCTGCAGATAATTTTCTCTAAACATGATTTAAACACTTACCATTTTTGTGTTTTAATCTTTTAAAGTGGTATTCATTTTTAACTGTGAATCTTTTGGGCAGAATTATTATTTACCTCACTCTTTTCTTGGTGCCACAGTTACCAGCTAAATCAGGGGCATTTTCTGCCCCTAAAGGGACATTTGGCAACATTTGGTGCCATTTTGAGATGTCATTCTGGCTGGGGTACAAGACCAGGGATGCTGCTATTCATCCGGCTCCCCACAATGAAAAATTATCTGTCCCAAAATGCAATTAGTGCTGTAGTTGAGCAACCCAACTCTAACCTGCCTTTCTAGCTACTTTCCTATCGTGCTTGTCTTCTATGGTTGACTCGTCTGGACATACCTGCCCTTGTAGACCATATTTCTAATGTAATAAATTGTATGTTCTGAATTCTGCTACTACTACAACTAACAAAATAGTACAAAAAGTTGAGAATGTATTGACATAAATAGGTTTGAATGAAGACAGCTAGGGCTTTCCTACTCTTCTATATCAGGGTTTTCCCCCTATAAGTCATGAAATTAGGCAAATTAATAAAACAGGATTTAAAAAAAAATCACCAGATAGTGATACTTTCTTGTTTTTCATTCCCAGACTTTATGGAGGGAAAATCCAAACTAACATTTAATGGGTGTCTATTTATTTGTGCTAGTCATTATACTATGCTGGTGTTTCCAGAAATTTAGCTCATTAATTTTCAGAACAAACATATAAATATTATTCTTATTTTACAGAAGAGAAAACTAGGACTTAGAAAAAGTACATGTAAATTCCTTGCCAATTTCACACAAAAATCGGGATTTTTTTCTAACTCAAGTTTACTGTTCTTTCTACTGTGCCATTCAGCCATTTTATACTTTGCTAGAGGCCCAGTGTATGAAATTCGTGCACTTGGGGGAACGGGGTTCCTCAACCAGGCCTGCGCCCTCTCACAGTCTGGGAGCCCTCAGGGGATGTCCGACTGATGCCTTAGGCCCGCGTCCTGCGGGGAGCAGGCCTAAGCCGTCAGTTGGACAGCCTTAGTGCTGCCGCGGAGACGGGAGAGGTTCCCGCCACCGCAGCTGTGTTCATCAGCTGTGGGCCCAGCTCAGGGCTTCTAGCTAAGCGGCGCTCCCCCTGCAGGAGTGCACTGACCACCAGTGGGCAGCTCCTGCATTGAGCGTCTGCCTCCTGGTGGTCAGTGTGTGTCATAGCGACCAGTCGTTCCACTGATCGGTTGATTTGTGTATTAGCCTTTTATTATATAGGATTATTTGCAGCATTCCTATTTTATGTAGTTATTTTTAAGTGTTTATTTTGTTGTTTAGAAAGTAAAGTATTTGAAAACTCTTGTGCTTTTAATGTTCTTTTTCTTTCTTCCCATCATTTTTCAACAAGAGATTTTTAGAGTAGTTTTGTGTACACCACAAAATTGAGAGGAAGGCACAGAGATTTCCTCTATGCCCCCTGACCCTACACATGCATAACCTCCCCCATAATCAACTTCACTTACCAGAATTTTACATTTCTTTACAAGTATGAACCTATATTGACACCTCATAATCACCCCAAATCTATATTTTACCTTAGGTTCACTCTTGGTGTTGTACTTTTTATAGGTTTGGGCAAATGTATAATAATCCTTATATAACAATGTATCATATACCATCATTATCATACAGAGTATTTTCACTGCCATAAAAATCCTCTGTGCTCTGCTTATTCATGCCTATAATTCAGAATACCTAGTGGAGTGCTATGGGTTTAAAAAAGCTTAAAAAATATTTAAAAAATATTACCTTTGAAATGTTTTTACACATATCAATTTTAAATATTCTTTAAAAAGAAAAAAAATCGTGGGGAAAGATGGGTGTAATGAGGAAAAGTAGGAATGCCTGACTTCTTCAGAACAATGTAAGAAGCCTGCCAGAACAGTTATTTCAAAACAGAAAAGGTAGGTTTGCATTTTAAATGAGAACTTTGTTTATATTTACTTTGGACTCAAAAACTGCTTCAGAAGCCCTTATTGCTTGATGTATTTTAATCATTTATTACATTGATTTGTTGCATTGATGTTAAGTGTCATGTTAAGTTAAGAAAGGCAAGAAGTCCCATGCATTATGGATTTCCTTGTGACTTGCCATTCTTATTATCATCAAAATAAAAAAAAATAAAAGATTGGCCTTCATTTTCATTTGTATGACCATCTTGATGAAAATGGTAAGCAGGCATTTGAAAATATTCAATATCATACAGATTTATTTAAAGCTAAAATTTAAATAATTTTTATTCAGTTTAAAATACCTGTTCATCATAGTTTTTGAAGAGTTATGGTCATTTTAAGATGATGTCTTTCATATTTTAAGAGGGAGTGCCAAGTTCTATATGTTTAACTTAAAATTGATATGTGTAAAAACATTTCAAAGGTAATATTTTTTAAATGTATACCTATTCAACAGTTGTTGCAAGTATACATTTTCTCTACCATTTTACCTCAATACTATGTTAAAAGTACGGGCCATTTTGAGAGAGGAAATAAGTGATCATCACCTTCATAACTCCTGCCTTTCTTTTGCCAATAGGAAGTCGGGGGCTAAAGTTCTGTGTATTACAGAACAGAATACATTTTAGAAGTTATGTGAATGATCTAACTGCAAATACAAGAGCTATTGCCATTGAAAAGAGTGCTGCTGAAAAGAGTCCATGAGTGTTAATTTTTTTTGGAGAGCATGAAACAATCCCATCTAACAAAGATTTTTTTCTATCAAATGTCACAGCATCTCCTTTAAGAAACACTGAAAGATAATGATGTATATTCTAGTTATGAATATGTGTAAAATACCAGTTATCTTTATGAAAAGTTAAGGGATCTGAAATTTAAGGTATCTCCAAGGTGTAACCTTTAAACCCAACAAACAACCATTTCATGAAGATGCTTACTGGAAAAATCAAGTTTACCCTTTTCACGTGGTGGTGTGGTATTTGAAGAATGCACCTGAACTGTTGTTAGGGACATTTTTCTCTAGCATTATCCCCTCAGAAAAAAAGTCCTAGAAATGGGAATGGGACTTAATTTCTTATTATGAGGAGATTATAAGGTTGGGATACAGAAACTCAGCAGTGACAATTGACTTAGGTAAAAGGGCTCACCAAATGGCCTGGTAATTTGGCTGGTAAAGGTCAAGATCAAAAGCAGAGAGAACTCTAGAAGATTGTCACCACCATTTCCACCACAGATGGGAAATTTGATAAAAGGAGCTTACATATATTGATCACCTACCGTTCGCTAGACATTGGGAAAGGTACCTTATATATATTCTTTCATTCATTTCTACAATAAAATTTTGCTGTAATGTACAGAAGAAAACCCACTGGGGGAAATGTAGCCCCTGCAATTTAAGAACATCCAGTGTGGTGAGGAAGACATACATGGAAGCAGTCAGTTGTAACTACGTAAGATAAATGGTCTGATGTGGAGTATATACTGTGCAGTGGGTGCACATGCATTTATTTCTGCTTTGGGGAAGTAGAAGGTCTGGGAATACTTTAACTGGATATGACACTGATCATGAGTCTATACCATCTAATATTTAAATAACCCATCTTGTACATATTTTTTCTATTATAGATAAGGATACTGAAGTGCAAAAAGGTTATATAACTTATGTAAGGTTATATAATAATAGCAAGAATATATGTGGCTCTGAATCTACTAGAGTTTTATATTAATTAGTCCTCACAACTGCTCTATAATATAGTTGCTTTTGTTATTTCTATTTTATAGTTAAGAAAACTAAGCTCTATGGGGTTAAATGATAGTTTAAAGTCACATTTTAATAAAGGTAATATTGGGGTTTGAACCAAGCAGACAAACTAGGATCTGCACTTCACTGTTATACATGCACCCTCTCCTTCCTACTTGATCATTAAATCAGGGTTCAGAACACAGCAGTCACACTCCAGAGCCCATGTTGTTAAATGACAGAATTATATCTGCATTTTTAGAAAGATTGTTTGACTATCGTAAAAACAATGAACCGAAATGTGACATGAAGACCAATAAGAAGAAAGTATGGATGCTAGCCCTATCTCAGGTAGTGGCAGCTACTGTAGTAGTATACAGATTTAAGAGATTTTAACAATTAGAGAGATCAGGACTTGGTGATTAATTCATGGAGTGTGAAGGAAATGGGAAAGTCAGGGATCACTCCAGGGCTTTTTGTTTAAGTGAGAAACTCATAGTTAAGAGGGAGAAGATTTAGGGAGAAAGTTGAGTTTTTTTATCCTCTTTAAAGTTGTGTTTGAAATACCCCCTAAGGCAACCAAATGAAGATGTTCAGAACGCAAAAGCATCTGTGAATCTAGAGCTCAGGAGGAAGGTCTTGGCTGGGAAATAAAGGGGCCAGGCAGGGAAATGCAGGATTGCCAAGCATTTTTAAGGACACAGTTGAGGTTTTAGATCAAAATATATCGTGGCCCAAATCTATAGAATTGTGCAGGTGGAGTGTAAGGGAGAGGAAAAAGATATGAGAGAAGAGGAAGGAGAAATCTTCGAAGGCATGGGGAAAGATAAAATATTATGAAAATTTAAAAGTTAATAAATGTTTCCCTGTTTCCTGTTTAGTTTCAGAGCCAATTTATGCTGCTTTATATATTGGAAAGGGAGGATAATAGAAAGAAGCCGAGAAAGCTTGATTGATTTACACTAGGAATTTAGAGGAAGAAAATAACACTCAATCCAGGAAGACTGGAGAAGGGGTTGTATTGAAGTAAAATGTCATATTGGGAAAAACTTATAAAGAGTTTGAGGAAGATTTGGGAGTATGAGATGAGGTTCTGGGGCAGCTGCCCTGCTCTGTTATTTAAAGACAGGACAAAAGAGAATTTTAAGATATTTCACTATGTATTAGAAATGAAATCCTAAATTAGTGTTTCTTCAAAGAGTTTAGTAAAGATTTAAAATCTCTTTTCTCTTTTAGTATATATATTTCTTGATTTCAGAGAGGAATGTAGAGGGAAAGAGAGATCGGCTGCCCTGCACACCCCACACTGAGGATCAAGTCTGCCACACAGGCATGTCTCCTGACCAGGAATCGAACCATGACCTCCTGATTCATAGGTCAGTGCTCAACCACTGAGCCACACAAACTGGCTCGTTTAGTGTGTTTTTTTTTAGATATAGGCTACTATTTTGTTTTTTATTTTGTTTTTTGTCTTAACGTAGCATTATGAGTCTGGACAAAGTCAGCTTGACTTCATATGGGTTACTTCCAGTTTCTCTACCAGAGCTCCAGCAACCTATGTATATACAGTGAAGAAAACAGACATTGGGATTAATGAATAGGAGTTGCATAGCCTAAGACAGAGTAGTTGATCATATTGGCAAGTGGTTTTCACTGTAATGGAGGTATGCATGAGTGAAAGTGTAGATATAATGTAAGCCATGGAATAAGGAAGCAAAGTTGGGGATTTGAGATCAATATGGAATATGTGCAATTTTACCATGATCTTGTTCAATCCTCAAAAATAATATAGAAATGAAGAAATTAAGGCTGAGAAAAATTAGTTCTATTACCCAAGGTCATACAACTAGGAAATATCATTTCTGGTGTTCAAATCTGGTTTCTCTGGCTTCAAAGCCCATGCTTTGAACTACCTAGAAAAATAGTGGCAATTTCTGAAATGAAAGAGTATTACTAGTGATCATTGCTAGGAAGTCATATCAATTGAAAATTGTACCAATCAGGATGTTTGGTTTTAAGTAATAGAAGCCAACTGTCTAAAGCAGAAAAGGACTGTTTTGGAAAGGTATTGTAGAACTCGCAAATGCTGTGAGGGACACTGGACTGACACTGGAGTACCGGGCTTACGAAAAAAGGCAAAGCCTAATCAGTGTCTTCCCATAAGAAAATTCCAATTCCACCCTGGAAGCTGCTGCTGATGTAGTTTCCGCTGGGCATTCATCATGTGCTGGGCTCTGCTGCCCTGGGACACTCATTGTAGTTTGGGAACTTCCCAGACACCAGTTTGTTTTGAGAATCCTCAAAAAAAGAAATGTGTTCAGACACTAGTCAGGCATCAACGGATGTTTTTTACACACACACACACACACACACACACGAATATTTGATATTACTTCCCAATGCCAGTGATAGTTCATTAAATTGGTAACTAATTTTAGAATGCTTTTCTTTTTAAATTTCTTTTTTACTACTCAAAGCATAACTTTTATGGTAGAAAAGGAGAAAAATACAAGTAAAGGAAAAGGGGAAACTTTTTTGTTCTATCCTGGTGCCTGATGATGATAGACAACAGCAATAATTTTGTGTATTTCTTTCCAAACTTTGTTCAATGTGTAGAAGTGAACTTTTTACCAAAATGTGATGATAATACATATTATATTATCATCTCTTTAAACTTTACAATTTATCCTAAACATATTTCTGTGACAATTTTAGAAGTACATACTGTTCTTTATGGGTGTATCATAATTCATTAAAAAATCACATAATTAAATAGTCTGTTTGCAGTTTTTATCAAGTTTTTTACATTATTAGATTACTTCAGAAAAATAAATTACTAGAAATACACTTGCTTGATCAAAATTCATCACATTTGAAAGGCTTTTGGTTATTATCTTCAAATTACTCTTCAGAAAAATTGTATTAATATAATTATGTAAATGTGTGTTCATTTCCCCCCAAAATGCCAATATGAGCACTTCAAGCTTTTTGTCTTTGTTAAGCTGAGAGATAAAAAGTGAGATTTTTATTTCTTTTATTTACTCAACAGATATTTTGGAGCCCCCACTATAGGCCTAGCACAGCCTACTTTCTGGGAAGAGTCAAACTCCTAGCCCTTGTGGAGCTACATTCTAGTGCATGTGTGAGATGGTGGGATGAAGAGAAGAAAAATGGGGTCAGAAAAGAGAAAAGAATAAATACTAAAATAAGTTTGAAAAAGGAGGAGGATTGGAGTATAATTTGAATGGTGGTTCAGACTAAGGTGGAGAGGTTAGGACTGTGTCAGGAAAAGTGGGAAAGCTTCTCTCATTTGATTTTAATATCAAAGTCAGGCAAAGACAATATAAGAAAGACATAGTATAGACCAGTCTCATATAGAAACCTGGGTGCAAAAATCCTAAATAAAATATTAGCAAATTGAAGTGTGTTCCTGTACTTGAGTGTTAGTATCTCTGACCACATAGGCTTTATCTGAGGAATTCAGGAATGTCAATGCTGTTGCTTTTGTTTGTTTAATCTATCACTGTAATCTACTACATTGAATAAATTAAGAGAGAAAAAGTACCGTATTTGCCGGCGTATAAGACGATTTTTTGGCCCTGAAAAATATGCCTCCAAGTGGGGGGTCGTCTTATACGCCGGGTACACTTCAGATAGACTGCCCATAGTGCTTGCCCCGGCCATAGTGGCCTCCCGATGCCCACCCACTTCATTCCACATACCGTTCAGGCATCAGCAGCGCTGCTGGGTGTATGCTCGGCTGTTATGCGATTTTGCTGTTACGCGATTTTACCACACTCGCAAAATCGCACACAGCCGACCATACACCCAGTATGATAGCGCAAAATCGCGAATCGCGATACCATACTGGGTGT
>NW_006283436.1:1745501-1766586 GCF_000327345.1 Myotis davidii
ATCTTTCTTCTATCATTGACAGTCCCTCTAGGTTGTGGGCTGCTTGCCTGTGTTCCTGAGAAGCATCTACGGTACCAGTCTATAGAGTGTGTTTTCTTTAGTGAATTACCGGTATGTTTACCGGTAATAAACTTGCACTGTTTTATGTATATGTTTGATTACATACAGCCTTGTGACAGTTTTCCTGCATGTCATAAGCATTTGAATATAAATTAAAATGTTAAAATCAAATCTGATACTGTTTTACCTTTTATTTGGTGTGTGGAAGGTGTGCGGAAGAGGGGGTAGTCTTATACGGCGAGTATATAACAAACTCTGTATTTTGAGTGGAAATGTTAGGGGGTCGTCTTATACGCCCAGTCGTCTTATACACCGGCAAATACGGTATGTGAGATTATCTCAATAGATGAATAAAAAGTACTCAGTAAAATTCAACAGTTATAAGACAGATTTAGTAAATTAGGAATAGAAGGAAATTTTTTTTAATTTGATAAAAAGGTATCTACAAAATATTTAAATGACATAAATTTTAAAAAAAAGCAAACATGTCATGTAAAAGTCTAAAAAAATAGAAACAGTTGCTTGTTAATATTTCAACTTCAACATACTAGAAGTTTTACCCCATGCAGTAAGAAAAGAAAGAGGAAGAGAAATATACAAATTGGCTAGCAAGACATGGAATGTAATTATTTTCAGATGTTACTAGTATCTATATAGAATTAAAAATAGATATCAGTTAGTTTTCTGGATTAAAAGTAAACTGAAACAATTGATAAATTTCCTACTTACTAGTAACCAATTTTAAAAAGAAAGAACAAGGACATCAATAAAAATTATACTGAATATAAACTAAAAGAAATTTCATGTACAATTGATTTGAAGAAAATTTTAAAACTTTCCTGAGAGACTTTTAAAAACACATTAACAAATAAATATAGGGTGTCCCCCCAAAAATGTATACACACACTTTGAATAATTATAAAGGCAGTGCTCATTAAAATACGTTTTATTTTCAAAATTGAGCTATCAATTGTTAGTGTGTATACTACTTTTGGGACACACTGTTTATATGTTGGTTTGACTAAATGCAATAAAAATGCTAATTCTCATCCATAGTCTATTAATACAATACAATCCTAGCTTTTCAGAGTTTTTATGTTTTGGGTTTTGTTGTTGTTGTTTTTGTTTGTTTGTTTTTGTAAAACAAATTAATTTACTGAATAGATACTTATTCAGGGATTATTAACAAAGCTAAAGCCCACTTCCATCCCTTCTCTGGCCCTTCCTCTACAAAGGTAACCACTATTCTAAAATTAATGTGTTCATATACATGAATGTTTGTATATTTTTACTAATTATATGTATTACCAATAAATAATATAGGATGTTCTTTAATTTTAAAAAATTTCATATTTAAGTGTGCTGTTCATGTGTAGGACTTTAATCCATGTGGAATTTGTCTTACATATGATTTGAGGTAGGGATCTAATTTTATTTTTCCCAAGAAAAGCCTATTGTTTAGAAGAGCTCATCCTGCTTTAACTTATTTTAGTAGTATAGCTTCGGTGAGATTTATTACCAAGTATACATGCTGCTTGTGCCATTGTGAAACTCTTTTTCTATTACATTTTCTATTATGCTTCTATTTAAATGAAACTCTTCTTGTACTCATTTTTATTATACATTTATTTTTTAACAGGCCATCTTCATGAACTCTCTTACTAGTTTAGTTGGTACACTTGGGTTTTTTGTGTAGATAATGTTATCATTAGCAAATAATGAGAATTCTAAATCCTTTCCAATGTTTGTATTACATTTCATTTTCTTATTTTGTTGCATTGGCTAGTTCTTAACAGAACAGTGTTAAAGAAGTGTAACCTCTACAGTTTATCATTTATTTATTTTAAATAGAAGTAGTTATTGAACTTTATCAAATAACTTTAGTCATTTGGGTGATAATCATATGGGATTTTTGACCTATTGAAATAATATATTAAATTTCTCAACATAGTTATTTCATGTTCCCTGTATGAACTCTACTTAGTCATGAATTTGATTTACTTATTTTGTTAAAATATATTTTATTGATTTTTTTTACAGAGAGGAAGGGAGAGGGATAGAGAGTTAGAAACATCGATGGGAGAGAAACATCACCCACTGGGGATGTGCCCACAGCCAAGGTACATGCCCTTGACTGGAATCGAACTTGGGACCTTTCAGTCCGCAGGCCAACACTCTATCCACTGAGCCAAACCAGCTAGGGCTATTTTTTTTAAATTTATCTTTATTGTTGAAAGTATTACAAATGTCCCCTTTATTCCCCCAAGGACCCCCTCTACCCTACATCCACCTCCCCCTAGGCTCTCACCACACTATTGTCTGTGTCCATGGGTTATGCATATATGCATATAAATTCTTTGGTTAATCTTTTCCTATCTTCTTCCTCAGCCTCCCTCTCCCCCCCCCTCAAACCCCCTCTTTCCCCTTCCCTCTGAGATTCATAAGATTTGCTTATTTTTAAAATCCTGTTTCCATGGAGGTGGGGTAGGAGTTTGTCTTTTTATTTACTGCTTTATCCTTAGTGCTGTTACAGTACCTGGCATAAAATAGAAAGTCAGTAAATGTTTACCTAATACAAGAATAAGTGAGCTTACTTTTCAGTTTTTATTTGTGCCTTGTCACATTTTATAACAAAGTACTAGTTTTATAAAATGAATTGAAAGGCTTTCTTTCTCTAAGATCATTCAAAATATTGAAATAGCACTAGAATTGTCTGATGACACTCTTTAAAAAGGGCCAGCTTTTGTTGTGGTTGTCCCAACTATATCTATTGGTCTTTGTTTCATTTATTTCTGTTTTTATTTTTGTTCTCTCTTCTTTAGGTTTATATTATCATTCTTTTCTGGTTCCTTGAATTAAATGCTTAGTTCATGTATTTCAAACATTTCTTTTTTAATAAATGGATTTTAGCTCTAAGTATTCTTCTGAGGTCAATTATTTCTCTAATTTACTTATTATTTCTTCTTTAATACAGGCTTTATTAATATAGGCATTATTTAGAAGATGCTTTCTTTTACATTCTAAGATCATTTTAGCTATTCTTTTGTGTGGATTAATAGATTTATTTCTTAGTTTATATTACGTGGCCTGCACAGTTTCTATTTGGGGAATTTATTGAACTTTTCTTTATGATCTAATGTATAATCACTTCTGTGGCATCTAAAAATAATATGTATTTTTTGTTGATGAAGCTTGGTATCTGTGTCATGTATTTTTCACTACTTGATTATTTATATATGAGAACATTCTATTAGGTTTCCTACTGATTGTAGATATGACTGTTTCTCCGTGTATTATTAAACAGTGTGTGTGTGTATACACACATGCATATGTAATAATATATATGTATATAGACATAGAACATATATTTCTAAATATGAATAAAGTGTCACTATTATTATATGTTTTAATTGAAAATTGACTTTTACCAAAGTCAGTTCATACAAATATCAATTCATATATCCTTCTTATCCCAACTAATTAACTTTGTGTTCAATAAAACATTTTTTCTGATACCTCTATCTTTGTTAACATTTTATAGTTTATTCTTTTATCGTTTGATTGTCACCATTTCTCCATCAGATTGATTTAACTGTGCCTTTTTAAACTAGTATGTCACTAGATTTTTTTTTTACTAGATATTTTTGACCAACCTTTGTTTTTTTAATGGATGCATAAAATGTATTGGTATGTATTATGACTCTTGATATATTTGGATTATTTCCTGCCCTATAATTGTTTAGTTTTTTACTTATTACTTCCTTATGTGTTCATCTTATTTCTTTTCCTGCTTTCTGTTTAACTGACCTAATTTTCTTCTTTATTTTGGTTTTTCTTTAGGTGCTTTAAAAATTATTGTATCCTGTTTAAATATTTGTGCACACACATATGCATATAAACTTTTATTTTCTAATAAAATGTAATCAGTACACCCTAACAAAACAAAAACCTAAGGTGATTAATTTTCTTTCACACAACCATTTGAATGTATTCATCCCCACAACCATTATAGTTGTTACTAATTTCCTTTTGCCAATGTACATCACAATTGGACTTACTTACAAGTTTGCATGTAGTTTTGCTCAATATTCTTTATTGAATTACTTGTCTTTCCTTCAATCACTTCATTTTTTCCTCATTTCTAGACTATATTTTAATTTGACACTTATACATGTGAATAATCAAACAAAGGATACGTAGGATGGTAAACTCTTTAACTTTTTGTATGCCTGAAAAATCCTTGTATCCTGCTTTTATAATTAAAAACTACTTTTGCTAGAAAATGAGTTTAAAATCATTTTTCTTACAACTTTTAAGACATTGCTTTATTTCTTCTAGTATTGCTATTAAGATTATTGATATGTGACTTATTTCTTCTTTCTGGAAGTCTTTAAGATTTTCTTATCCAGTGGTCCAAAATTAAGATGTGTCTAGATGTACATTTTCTTTTTTTTGCCTGTTGTACTTGGCATACAGGGTTCCTTTAACCTGAAGTCCTATTTTTTAAATATATATCTTTTTTTACCTCTGACAATCTATCTTCTATTATTTCGTTGATTAATTATTTCCCTCTCAATGTCCCTACCTTTTCCATTCTGAGACTTGTCAGTTGAATATTAACCTTTAGAATAAATCCTCTATCACACTTAACTTCCTTCTCATATTTTAGCTTGTGCTTTTTCTTTTTGAAAAATTTTCTCAACTTTATTTTCCAAACTCCCCATTGAATTTGACAATCATATATTTAGTTTCCAAAAGCTCATACTCATTTCATGTTTAATCCTTCCTAAAGATAACCTGTTTTGTTTTATGGATGCAATGTATTGGAAGATTTTCAAAGTTACTTTTCTGTAAATATTCTTTTTTTCTCCATAGTCCATTACTTGCCCCCCACCCCCCCAATTTCCCCAATTTGTTGATTTCCATTTGTTCTTCATTATAGTAGCTATGCCTCATGTATCTGGTGATCTGTGGTGCCTTCTAACTTTTTAAATAGAGTAATAGCAAAGTTCTGAGCTCTGTGTACATGAACCGACTAGGGAATTTGCTCACTTCCTTTAGGATGAGGCATGCATGAAAATAGCCATCGTTTTTTGCAACCCCTGAATGTAAAATGCTGGTGTCTCTGATTGGGAGCACTGCCTCTCATTCTAGCCACCCTGGTTCATACCAGATATGTGTTGAGTTTCTTTGGAGAAGAAACCTCAGTGATTTTACTTGGGATAGGAATAGAGGCTGACTATTTTGCCGAGCATTCTAGGGTGACAAGTAGTTGGGAAATTCACAACTCTGTCTTCTGATTTTCAATTATTTCCTGTTTTCAGTCCTACATCTTTCTACTAAAGACTGTTCTATTTTGTTTCCTGCCTTTCCAGGTTTCCTCCAGCAGGTTGCCTCTCCTCTTCTGCTCTGCTTTGTCATTTACCACTCCTCCTACTTCCCTTTTTCCCAGAGTTGTTAAACTCCCTCTTCCACTGATGCTGACCCCTCATCCCTTTCCTTATTTTATCTTTTTTCCTTTAAAAATAGTATGTTTTTATTCATATTTCAATGAGATCTCAAGAGAGAGTAGATAGGATTGAGTTCAACCTATCATCTCATAACAGAAACTCATCTTAAGAGTTTTTAACTGCCTTTACTTTTACTTTTAAAATATGGAATCTGTAATTATGGTTTTACTTCCTCCTTGGAGAATGATATTTTGTACATATATAATATTACTTATTCTCTTAAGTCTATAGTTTCTAGTTTTATTGCACTGTGATTAGTGGCTTGCCTTAATGTGTCTTAATTTTTGGAGTTCAAAAATATTTTGTGAAATATAGAATGTAATCCATTTTGATAAACATTACATGGGCATTTGAAGAAAATTACATTCTCTGTTATATGCAAAGTTATGAACATTCATTGTATTGATTAATTTTTTATTTACATTTTTCTATTACATTAATATGTAATCCAAACCTCTTCTTTGCCCCAAATAGCTCAGAAACCCAAAATATGTAATAAAATAAATTAACAATTTTCTAACTTAATAATAGCTGAAAAATAGAAATGGACATCATTCTACTGCCAAATATTAGAAATAGAAAGTATTCTATTGCTGCAATGTTCCTCTGGATGTTTGATATGTAAATGACTATCTGATAGAAGTAATTTTCCCAAAAACAATTATTTCTATCTCTTCGTGTTCTTCTCGAATTTCGAATAGCTTTGTTTCATATTTTCTAGTATAAATAATAAAATAATAGAATTGTACCACTGGAGACAGAGAGAGAGAAACCTATATAACTGTATTAACCATCTAGAGGTCCAGTGTACGAATTAGTGCATGGGTAGGGTCCCTCAGAGTGGCCTGCATAGATCAGGCCCCAGCTTGCACCACCAGCCTCGCAGCCCTGGAACCCCACCTTGGCTTGGCGCTGCCTCCTCACCTGCTCCACCATCCATCTACGGGACTATCGATCAGGGCCAGGCCCCCCGCCTGGCTCCCTCAGTGCCTGGGAGCTGGGTGGTGGCCCCACTCCCCACCATTGCCTCTGGTCACCGTCTGTGGGGCTATCGGTGGGGAGATCGGGCCCCGCACTCACCTGCCTTGACCTGGCACCGCCCGCTCACCAGCTCTACCATCCCACCACGGTCCCGCTCTCGTCAGGTCCCATCAAGGCCAACAGCACCTCCACTGCTTCCCGCTGCCAGAACCGCATCACCAACACCCACCATGTTCTCCACTGGCCCCTGGTGGTCAGCATACATCATAGCAAGTGATCAAACTCCCAGTCAAGTGACCACCCGAGGAGGCAATTTGCATGTTAGGCTTTTATTATGTAGGATGTCACCCCAACCTATACTAATAAAAGCCTAAGTGGTCCTCGCACCCTCACGTGACATCTTTACAAGATGGCCATCACAAAGATGGTCGCCACAAGATGGCTGCACACACAGCGTAGGTGGGCCTGGCAGACACTCTGCTTGGGGGTCCCACAGCTCCACGTGGTGCAGAAGAGACTGGTCCTGGCATCTCCCCTGCCTTGTGCGGAAGAGGCAGGTCCGGGCGGAGGAGGTGGGTCCCGGCGGAGGAGGTGGGTCCCGGCAGAGGAGACGGGTCACAGCAGAGGAGGGCAGTTGTGGATGATCAGGCCGGCAGGGGAGGGCAATTGGGGGCGATCAGGCCGGCAGGAGAGCAGTTAGGTGTCAATCGTGCCTGCAAGGGAGCAGTTAGGGGGCGATCAGGCTGGCAGGCAGAAGTGGTTAAAGGCAATCAGGCAGGCAGGCGAGCAGTTAGGAGCCAGAGGTCCCGGATTGTGAGAGGGATGTCCGACTGCCTGTTTAGGCCCGATTCCTGTGGATTTTGGACTAATCTGGCAATCAGACATCCCTCGAGGGGTCCCAGATTAGAGAGGGTGCAGGGCAGGCTGAGGGATGCTCCCTCCCCCCCATGCACATAGAAAGCAACAAAAAATTGATTTTTTTTTAAAGCCCAGGGATCTTATTTTTTAAGACAAAGAACTGAAAGATCTCACTGTTCTTATGAGAAGAAATCTGTCTGTTCTTACTTTATGCTCTCTATGTTTTACACTTCTCTTTAGAAAACATTTCTCTTTTTCTCTTCATTAACCTCATCTCACACATGTTCTGCAAAGTGAGAATGCTTAAATTTGTGTTCCTGATGGGTATGGGAAATTCACTTTCATCACATGGATTTATCCAAGCTGAATATTTTTAGAAGCAATTTTTTTGCTCTTTCCTTTTCTTTTTCAATACTTTGATATACCAGCCACATTTTTACTGATCTTGCTTTATTTTAGTTCTCATTTGGAAATTTTTCATTGTGTTTTTGCTCCATAAATGCTTCGTTCTTCTTTCAGTGTCATGAATAAAGTTATGTAATAGTTTCCCCTATGTACAATGAGAGGTATAACATGATTTTACTTTCTCCCATATTTTACATTACTTAATTTGGTTAAATTATTATTTTAACATATGCATTTCCTTAGAGCCATGTTAACTTAGGCATATAACCAAAAGTTTTAATGGTTTTTTTGCTTATGCTTCCTCGTAGCTAAAATATTTTGCATTTCACAAATGTCATTTTTTTCACGATGTCTTTGGAAATGAATTTTTGTACTAGGCTAGCTTGAGAAATCTTAGTAGAAATCTTTTACTTTTAAAAATTAATTGAGCATGTCCCATTGTTTTCTACTGCATATGGTTGTGTGAAAGAAGTCTGATGTCAACCTGATTTTTTCCATTTTAGATGACTTTCTTTTGTCTGTTGAGAGCTGTATAGGATTTTGTTTTTCCTTTTATTTTAACTTCTTTAAATTCATAAATATCATCAGGGGATTCTAGGTGTAAGTCCTTTTGCCCAAGTTTGAGTAAATCATTTCAGTCTGAAAATTAATATTTTTCTTTTTTCAGGAAAATTCCCAGTATTATTTACTTAATTATTGTTTCCCTTCCATTTACTATCTTCTCACCTACCTAAATTCTTATTGTGTTGGACCTTCTGGATTTGTCTTCTGTATTAGTCAGGACTCTCCAGAGAACTAATGGGATGTATGTATGCATATTTGGAAATTTCTCTCTCTCTCTCTCTCTCTCTCTCTCTCTCTCTCTCTCTCTCTCTATAAATAGATAGATAGATAGATAGATGATAGATGATAGATAGATAGATATTTTTTGTTAGTCCTCACCTAGGATATTTTTCCATTGATTTTTAGAGAGAGTGGAAGGGAGGTGGAGAGAGAGAGAGAGAGAGAGAGACAGAGAGAGACAGAGAGAGAGAGAGAAACATCTATGTGAGAGAGATGCATCAATTGATTATCTCCCACATGTGTCCCGACCAGGGCCGGGGATTGAGCCTGCAACCAAGGTACGTGCCCTCCACTCAGGACCTTTCAGTCTGCGGGCCGATCGACACTCTATCCACTGAGCCAAATAGACTAGGGCTGTTTTTTTAAAGAAATTGACTCATGCTACTGCAACAGCTAGCAAGTCTGAAATTGTAAGGCATGCCAGCAGGCTGGGAATTCTGGGAGAAGTTGATATTGCAGTCTTGCACTACAAGGCAATCTGGAGACAGAATTTTTTCTCCCTGGAGATCTTAGTCTTTCCTCTAAAGGCCATCAAGTGATTGGATGCGGCCCACTCACATTACCAGAGTGATCTGCTTTACTCAAAGTCTATTAATTTAAATGTTAATCACAACTAAATATTACCTCCCTAGGAATGTTTAGACCAGTGTTTGACCAAACAGCGGTGCACCGTGGTCTAGCCAAGTTGACAATAAAAGGATCACATTCCCTAAATCACTCTCTCTTTGTCCTTTATTTCTTCTTACATTTAGTTTGAGTTCTAGGATAATCTCTTAAAATAACCTCCTTAAGAAACACCTCTTGCCTCGCCGGTTTCCCTCGGTGGTTAGTATAGATCCATGGCCTGAAAGGCTGACGGCTCAGTTCTGGTCAAGAGCACAGACCTCAGTTGCAAGCATGATCCCAAGTCGGAGTGCATGCGGGAGGCAACCAATCAATGTGTCTTTCTCACATTGATGTTTCTCTCTGTGTATCTCTCCCCCTCCCTTCCAATCTTTCTGAAAAAAAGAAAAATCAATGGAAAAAATATCTTCAGGTGAGGATTAGCCAAAAACACAGCAAAAGACATCTGTTTGCTGCTTGTAGCATTTATTGCTTTTTCTAAATTTGGTAATCATATTTCTCACTTAAAAGCAATACTTTGTGATTTCATACTTTTATGCTTGCAAGATTTTCTCATATTTTTATTTAAAATATGTTTTAATTTGAAGTATTTCTTGGGCATTTATATGCTTATTTGTTTTGACTGTTTTTAAAAACCTTTTATTTTGAAAAAATTTTAAGCTACAGAAAATTTGCAAGAATAGTTTAATATCATTATACCTTTCGCCTAGGTTTGGCTAAACCATTTTAAGGTAAATTGCAAACCTTATGATTTTTACCTAAATATTTGAGCAGGTATTTCCTAAGAATATGACATTCTTTTACATGACTTAAAAAAGATATTGAATTCAGAAAAATGCAACAGTTATATAATGCTATCATTTAATATGCTCTGTATATTCAAATTTTGCTAGTTATTTCAATTTTTATAGCAACTGTTTTCTGCAGTCTAATTCTCAGTCAAGAATTATACATTGCTTTTAGTTATCATACAAGAGATTTTTTTGAAGTGATGTGCTCTTTCTTGACATAAATGATATATATGGAAATACTTTATATGACTCCTCAAAAGAAACTTTTCTTATATATGATGATTTTTCTTTGTTTTTCTCAACACAAAGAGCAATTCTACATGTATCCATTATCAGAAGTTCAAAATTTTGATAAAGATTTTATTAGTCTATATAATTCTGAATTTTTTATATGTTTTGAGGTTTTATATGTCATCATTTTTCATGAATGGTCTCTGTGTGCTTGAAAGGAATTCTCTATTTTTGGGTGCTGGTTCTACATACAGCTGTTAGAAAAGCTTATTGACCGTGTTAGTCAAGTAAACTATATTCTTACTTCGTGTTGGCTAGCACTTACATGGAATGTATTTTTCATTCTTCTTTCCTTTCATACTACTGAATCACTTGGTGGTGGTGGTGTTTTTTTCCAATTAATATTTTTTCAATTAATATTTTTAAATATATTTTCATTTTCTTTTTCAAATAATATATTTTTCATTCCAATAAGTTTTGTTGTATGTTTTCATATATATCTGTTCTTGTCTTTTCTCTTGATTTTCCTTCATAATTTCTAGTTCTTCTTTGTAGGTGCTATTTATTTATTTACTTACTTATTTCTTTTGGTGAATCTTAAACTCTTATTTTTAAGATGTTTTCTGACTGCTCTGTGTTTTGAATTTGTTCCTGATGCTTACTTTTTCTTTTTTAATTTTACATACCCTCCTAATTGTTGAGGTTGTTTACTTCCTTTCTTGGCTATTAAATTTCCTTATGTGCTTTGGAAATTAGTTTGCAGGCTCATCTTGAAGGGAAATGTTTTTCTCTATTAACTGTCTTCCGGGTATGCTAATCACAGAGTTGGTGGATGGTTAGACCTATGTTTTAGGAGGCAGACTTTGTCTGCATCCTCTGATTTGGGCTTATATAACCTTTAGCTCTAAGAGCTTTTTCAGCCTCTTTTCACAGTTTGGGGAATCACTCCTTGGTGCAGATTAATCCCCACTCCCATGCAATACCAAGCTTTGGTGCCTCTGCTCGCTACCAGACCTGGAACCTGACAAGCCTATGCTGTGGGCCTGCTCACTACTTTGTGTTTTGTTACATGGGGATTCTTATATTTAGTACCAGTATATCTTTTAATTTTTTCTCTCTATAGTTTATAATTACTAAATATCTAAAATAGAGAAGTGTCTAAAATGTATACTCTCTCTACTATCTGACCTAGAAGTCCTAGCAATATAGTTTTCCCATAAGCATTTGGAATTTGGAAGATAGGATAGAATCTAAATCTATAAAGGATTAAATATGGAAACACACAAAACATTTACATAATATATGACTTACAGTGAATGCTAGCTATTTTTTATACAGTGGAGTTGTATGATATGCACATTTAATTGTATAAGTTCACCTGTAGTAATTTTCTTTTGTGATATACATGTAGCATAAAAGTGTATTTTAGGTATATACCTAGTATATGTGATACATTAATTGTACTTTGAAGTTAAATATTACTAGGATTGTATAGCCCCCTCTACTCTATGTTTTACATTTGGTGAGTGATTTAAATGATCTCCAAAGGTAATTTTGACTACCACATATTTCTTCCCTACAGACCTACTTTATGACTTAACCTTCTCATTGGAGATAACTGCCATTAGTTATTTCTACACTAGTTATGTGCGTATTTATGACAGTCATTGATGATTATATATAACATTGTGATAGAAAGTCATCTGATCTCAGAATCAGAAGATCTGGATTGACCTCTGCCAATCTCTGGAGGTGGGATTTTATCCAATTGCCTCACCTCTAAACCTCGGTTTCTTAATTTATAAAACAGAGATAATAATACTCACATACCAGATGTTTATTGAAATTAAATGAAATAAGATATGACAATGCAATCTGTAAACTGTAAATAACCACAAAAATAAGCTGTGATTGCTTGTCTTCATTACAGCAGGCTTACAGAACCCATATGGAAACAGGTAACCCTGTGCCTGGAAAGGTTGTTTCACTTGCAATCCATCCTGCACTTTTTGTAATAAGGAAACACTCCCAGTGAGGATTCTATGTAGACGGATTCTTAGGGGATGGCAGTGAAGTAGATATACGTTATCTCATATATAGTATATTTGACAGTTTAACTGCTGAGACCAGAGTTTTAGAACCCTTGGCTCGTTCAAACACAGCATACAATAGTTAGTTCTTAGCAATTTGAAGCAGAAATAAGGAATCCTAATTCTAGTTTTGAAGTCAGTTGACCTGGCATTTTCTTCCTTTTTCAGATAAAAGTATGACATACGTTTAGTGGACTATGCTGAACAAATCTAAGAACCAAACTGTGTATCCTTAGTTGATGCCTCTATTTTGAATCATAAGAAATGTGTTCCTCAGATAAGTCTCCAATGCAGTTTTTCCCTTGCTTCTGCAGACTCAAATGTAGCAGAAACCACTGCCAGTGAAACCTAAGTTCTGCTTTGTTCTTGCTAGAGCTGAATGCATTTAAAGTCAAATTGCTACTCCTGGAAGCCAAGGAAAAGGTTAGGACACAAGCTTATAGCTCTGCTCCGCTGCCTTTTAGCCCATTTCTTTCTTAACTGTTTGCTTAACTTTCCACATATGGCTCAAAACTTAAGACAGTATTTAGAAGCTATTCACTGAGTGTCTTGCTTCCACTCGTGTCCTCATGTGCTCCCACCACCACCCCACTCTAGTCCGCCATTACTAGTTTCTTGTGTATCCTTCTGCTGTTCGTTTATACACACAAATTTAAACTGTCGATGGATATAGATACAGATATAACCTCACCTTTCTTTCCCGAGTGATAGCATACCATATATAGTTTTGCACTTTGCTTGTTTTACTAAACAGTTTATCTTGGAGTTTTGCTTTGTTTTTGTTTCAATGTCTCTGCATAGAGAGCTTCTTCATTTCTGTGTAGAGCTATATGGTATTTCACTGAAAGTCTGTGCCATCGTTTATTTAAGGAGGAACACTTGAGTTGTCTTAACTCTTCTTGACATAAACACTGCCTCAGTGGAAAACTTTGCGAGGATATCTATAGGATATGTTTGAAAAGTAGGATTACTGGGCCAAAAAGAAAATGCATTTAAAAAATTTTTTCATTATTATTTCAACCACCTCAAAACAACAGAGAGTGGGTGCATTGGGGATGCAGCCTTTTGGTGGGATTGTACAGACAGGCCTGGGTTTGGTCTGGGCTTCCTCACGTGTCCCTAGGCAAGTCAGTTCCCCTCTCATGGAGCTTCGCTGTACTCCTCTGCAAAAATGGGGGAATAGTCTCTATGTCAGTTGGGTGATCATAAAGTTAGATGAGGTAATAGACAGGAGTTGTCTTCACTGCTCACCTTTATGGTGCTGTGATTATTAACTTGATAATGACCACAACCCAGGTGCCCACATTCTAGGCTCACTTCCATTCTCTAAATTTTTAATTACCATTCTCTAAAACTGACTTTTTCTTTTTATATACTGTTCTATACATTTTAACACATGAATAGATTTGTGTAACCACCACCATAATCCCATACCAAATAGCAAATGCATTTTTTAATTTTAATAAATATTGGCTTTTTCCTCTCCATGAAGATTGTACACCCTCACTAAACTCTCAGCAATAGTATATGAGTGATTTTTTTTCTCATAGCCTTGGCAAAAGATGGAGTTGGTTGTTTGTTTGCTGTTATTGTTTGTTTGTTTGTTTTTTATAGTATATTCCCCACACAGAGACATAAGCAGTGGACTAGGGCTGCCACAGCTGTCTGGTCCTTCTTCTCTTGATTAAAGATGCTTAAGCCTAAAATCTGAAGCTTAAAAAGTAAAATAAATACTAAACAGAGGCCTCGTATTTTAATCACATTTTAAAGCAGCTACTTTTCCCATCTGCTCCTGAAACAAATAGCTGTTTTCAGCATTCTGTCATTTTGAATAACTAAAGGCTGACTGAAGGAAAGAAGGAAAAGTAGTCTAGATTGCAGTTATGTACCTGTGAGATGTTCACTGTTCTAAACGTTCACAAGTCAGGAAACACATATAAACTCCCTTTTCTCTTCTGCCTCCTGCCAATGTCAAAACATTTGGAAATGAAAGCATGATTAAGAAGATCTTAAAATTTTGTATATCCATTTGTATACTTATTAAAGGAAAGAATGGTGTTAATAGAATTGACATAAGAAAAATTGAATTAAGGTGTCTGAAACATTTTCTTTCTTCACAGTAAATGTAAATCAGCCATACAGAAGCAAAATAGCATTGCTTTATACTAGGTGCTGCAACCACTGGCTAAAAGGCCAGGTTCAGCCAGCAGGATTGTGTCATATGTGTCACATAATCTTTCAAACTTGAGGAATTTTACATTAAAATCCAAATCTCTGGCTTTGCTTGAATAATCAGACTATCTGGCTACAATTGCCCATATTATCAAATTGCAACTATTAATGGGGGAGTGCACTCTAATTTACTACATTCGTATACCTGGCCTCTCCACTCATTTTTTTTCTCCTTATACTTCAGAATACTGTAAATAGTTTTAATAAGTTTATATATCAGCAAACACTTATTTTTATTGTCAGTATTTTCAGGTTTTTACATAGTATTTAGCAATAATAGTTCAGTAAAAAATTTACAATTATTATGATTAAAGTATTTGTTCTTTAAAAACATGGAATCTGACATTTGATTTAATGTTTGAACTACTTAACATAAATATTTTTCCTTCTTTTAATAAATGAACATATTTTCTTACTGTCTTGGAAAACTATCATTGATTTTTATCACTTTCCAAATGATTCTTATTTTCTTCATAGATTGATTATTCCATATTTCTGTCATTTGACTTTTAATATACAATATCTATATATATAAAAGCCTAAGTGATGGGCAACTGGCCGGTAGCTATGGCTTGCACTGACCACCAGGAGACAGACACTCAATGCAGGAGCGGAAACCACAGGCATGGAAACATGGAACAGACTGATGAATCTCAGAGGGAAGGGGACAGGGGGAAAGGCGGGAAGAGATTAACCAAAGATGTTATATGCATACTAGAGGCACGGATTCGTGCATCAATAGGGTCCCTCATCCTGGCCTGTGGGGATTGAGCCAAAACCAGCCCAGTGCATGGATTCATGCACCGGTGGGGTCCCTTGGCCTGGCCTCCGGGGATCGGGCAAAAACTGGCAGTCCACCATCCCCCCAAGGGGTCCCGGATTGTGAGAGGGTGCGGAACCTCTAGTATCTTTAAGAAAACTTCAGCCCTAGCTGGTTTGGCTCAGTGGATAGAGCGTTGGCCTGTGGACTGAAGGGTTCCAGGTTCAATTCTGGTCAAGGGCACATGCCCAGGATGTTGGCTCAAACACCAGTAAGGGGTGTGCAGGAGGCAGCCGATCAATGATTCTCTCTCATCATTGATGTTTCTATCCTTCTATCCCTCTTCCTCTCTGAAATCAATAAACATATATTTTTTTTAAAAAAAGAAAACTTCAGTTGCTGAGAAATATTACAGCAAGGTTAATAAAAATTATGATCATATTTCTTCTACATTTCAACCCCTGAGCTGATGAACTGACTTAACATATAATTTCTCATTGATTTTAATTTTCAAAACTTTGTAGACCCCTGTTTATTTTAGGTGAGTTTTAATCTCTTGTTCATCCAGTGCTTTATGCTCTCTGCATTGAAATCTCTCATGGTATAAACAAGTATTAAAGATGATGGACATTGCTTTCTTTGTTAACAATGAACCAAAACTATGGAATGCTTTGTTTATGAGCACATTTAATTAAGGTTTACATCTTTGTTGAAAAAGAATTTACTGAATTTGGTTCTATTCATTTTTAGAATAAAAAAATCACTTTCTATATTGTTATTGTTGTTATCTAGCAATAATTGGCACCAGGGCTAGGAACCTAAATGTAATAAAAAATAAAGATTTATGGTAAATAGTGAGGACATGGGAATAGAAAGGGAAGTTTAATAGGACTTGTTTATGAAAAGCATTAAACCAAAAGCTATCTAAATACAAGCTATAATTTTAACTATGGGAATAATGAAAATCAGCAAAGAATGAATGACAATTTTTTTTTCTTATTTGTAATTTTTCACATAGTTGACAACACAATATGAATCTTGCCCTTAACTTTCTAGCATGCTTTTAAAGAGTTGTCTTTTTTGCAAAAATATATTCAGAGGATTTTTTCAATTTCTCCAGTGGTCTCTCTAATTATTTGATATTTAAATTACCCTCCTTTGGTATACCCATTGAATCATAATCCTTACAGATTTTCTCTATTTCACTTTTAACTTGTCTAACTGGCTTTTTGTGTGATTTGAGTAGTATTCCAATAATCGCTTTCATTAACCTCATGAAATTCTGCATTTTTCCAATACTGGCGTAGAGCCAATTTGAATTGTATTATTTATAGCCAGAAATAGCATCCCAGAAGGGCAGATACGTTTATAGCATCCAGTAATTAAGGAGAGACCAATCAACAAAACTTTTGTCATAAAGGGTAAGGATGGATTCTTTAGAGTTGAGCCAGGAAGAATGTTTGAGTAGGGAACAATTAGTGAGTGATGCATGCAGTATCTTCTTTCTCTCTGAACTTGTAGCAGCTTCATTTTCCACATTGCTTCCTTGACAAATAATTTTGTACTAAGTTGTGCTATTTTCAGAAACTTATTTAAATATCATATTGTTATTGAACTCCTTTGGTGCTTATACTTTTCCAACCAAACTCTAAGCCTCTTACAATCGATCATACTCTCCAGTTTCTACTATAGTGCCTTACTAATAGTAGATGTGGCCAAAACTTTATTTGGTTTGATTGATATACACATTCTTTTCCACAATATGAAAAATTAATTTGACTCCTGTTTAATGTATGGTACATTGCTCTCACGAACTATGCAAAGCCTTTATAACAAATATTAACCATTACTCCCGTTACTAAACTTACAAAGAGTTCCTTTTCCAATATAGGTTGTGAGAGGAATTTCAGGTTAATGCTCTTAAGACTCTTTCATGAGGTTAAGATGACATATTTATGCAGAAACAGGTATTTTCTTACACTGCTGGTAAGTATAAATTTGTACAACTTTTAGAAAGACATATATATATGTGTATATATATATATGTATATATATATATATATATGTAGCAAGCCTCAATATATTTATTATTCTTTCACCCAGTTTCTAAAAACCTATTCTAAAGAAGCACAGAAAAAACATTAGCCCAAGGAAACTTTGCAGTATTGTTTATAATAATTAAATTTTGAAAACAATCCAAATAATAGTAATAAGAAAATTTCAATGCAATAATACATAATGTTGGCAAAGAATGTGTCAAAACATGGACATTTTGTCAAAACTATATAACTTTAGCCCGGCTGGCCTGGCTCAGTGGTTGAGCATTGACTTATGAACCAGGAGGTCGAGGTTTGACTCTTGGTCAGGGCATATGTCCAAGTTGTGGGCTCGATCCCCATTGTGGGATGGGCAAGAAGCAGCCAATCAATGATTCTCTCTCATTGATGTTTCTATCTCTCTTTCTCTCTTCCTTCCTCTCTGAAATCAATAAAAACATATTTTTTAAAAAGCTATGTGAATTTAGCTATTTTAAAATTCCAGTCAAGATGGCGGAATAGGTAAATGCTGTGCTCACTGCCTCACAACATCAAATCAGAATTACAACTAAAGTATAAAACAACCACCCTTAAGAACCAACCACCTGAAAACTAGTTGACTAAAACTCTTAGATCTAGCCGAAACTGGTTTGGCCCAGTGGATAGAGCGTCGCCCTGCGGACTGAAAGGTCCCAGGTTCGATTCTGGTGGAGGGCATGTATCTGGGTTGCGGGCACATCTCCAGTGGGAGATGTGCAGGAGGCAGCTGATCGATGTTTCTCTCTCGTTGATGTTTCTAACTCTCTATCTCTCTCCCTTCCTCTCTGTAAAATAAATCAACAAAATATATTTTTTTAAAAAACCTCTTAGATCTAAGGATATAAAGAAGAAGCCACATTGAAACTGGTAGGAATTGTGGAGATGCAGAAGGGCTGGTCCCACACCCACATGTAGCCATTAAGAATTAAAAGGGATATCTCTGCAGCAGAGATCTCCCCTGGAGGAGCCAGGGATCCCCGCCCTACACCAACCACCCCACTGCTGGGAAGAGTAGTCCACACAACAGCTGGCTGTGAAAATCAGTAGTAACTCAATTTTGGTCAGATGCAAAGCTACTGGAGACCCAGATGTCCTCCAAAAGGGCCTGAGCAAAGACTTATTTGCTCACAAACATTTGCCCTAAGCTCCAGTGAAAGGGCAGCAGCTCAAAAAGTGCTAGGAAAATAACGGGCGAGGGGGAGACTGAATTGTCTGGGTCAGGGTGAGAACTGGAGTGGGAGCTCTCTCCCATACTAAAGTGCCTGCAGGTGCCATTGTTCCTTTGTTCAGCCCTCCTCCCACACAGCCAGCAGGTGCAGACAGAAGTGCTAGCAGTAACTATTGTTGTTTATTGTTGTTATTGAGCCCTCCTGTCTCTCAGCCTGTAGGTGCGAGGAAGCAACAAGTCTGAGTCTCCATTAACCAGGTTAACATGGCTCTTGCCTCACCCTAATGATTCCCTGAGACCCTACCTGGCCTGAACCTTTTTCAGAGGCTAATACACGTAAGTTGTTGATCTGGGCTTATGCTGCAGACTTTCCCAGAATCTCTCAAAGGTCCATAAATTCCCAAACAAGCAACAACTGTCCTAATGCCCTGTACCTCTTGCTGAATGAATAAGAAAACAAGACCCATACACATGCTGTCTACAAGAGACCCACTTCAGATTAAAAGACACACAAGGACTGAAAGTAAAGGACAGAAAAAAAATTTCATGCAAATTAATATGAAAAAAAACTGGGTAGCAATATTTAATATTAGACAAAGTATTCTTCAAATAAAAGGCTACAAAAGGAGACAAAGAAGCACATTTCATAATGATAAAGGAATCAATCCAACAAGAGAGTATAACCCTTGTAAATATTTATGTACCCAGTATAGGGACACCTAAAAATATAAAGCAAATATTGATGGATATGAAGGGTGAGATCAACAGTAGTTGGTAATTGAGGGAACTTTAACACCCCACTGACATCAATGGATAGATCATGCAGACAGAAAATCACAAAGGAAACAGTGGTCTTAAATGATACATTAAATCCCACGTATTTAGTTGATATTTTTAGAACACTTCACCCAAAAGCAGCTGGATATGCATTCTTTCCAGGTGCACACGGAAAAATTTTGGGGATAGATCACGTTAGGTCACAAAACAAGTCTCAATAAATTAATAAGATTAAAATCATACCAGCCATCTTCAACAACCACAATGGTATTAAAACAGAAGTCAACTACAAAAAAAATTAAGAATTTACAAACACATGAAGGCTAAGTAACATGCTAATAAATAATGAATGGGTTAACAAATGAAAACGAGAACACAATAACCCAAAATCTATGGGATGCAGCCAAAGAACTCCTAAGAGGAAAAATCATAGCAATAAAAGCCTCAAGAAATAAGAAAAATCTTAAACAATCTCACCTTACACCTAAGGGACTAGAAAATGAGGAAATAAAAAAGCCCAAAGGGAGTATAAAGTAGGAAATAAATAAAAGATTCTAAAAATTACAAAAGAACAATAAAACGAGGTAGTTTAAAAAAAATAACACGAGGAAAAAAGAGATAGGATCCATATGAGTAAAATCATAAATGAAAAAGAAGTGAAACTGAAACCACAGAAATACAAAGGACTATAGAAAATATTATGAACAATTATATGCCAACAAATTGGACTAACCAAAGAAATAGATAAATTCACATTCAGTCTTCTAAGACCGAGTCAAAAAGACACAGGAAATCTGAACAAACCTATAACTACTAAGGGAATGGATCAATAGTTTAAAAAACAACAAACAAAAGTCCTGGACCAGATTGCTTCACACTTGAATTTTAGCAAACATTTAAAGAATTAACACCTATCCTTCTAAACCTATTCCAAAAAATTCAAGAGGAAATGTTCCCAAGCCTATTTTATGAGGCCAACATCTGGTTTTGATTCCAAAATATTATTACAATAAAAGAAAAGTATAGCTCCATGTATCTGATGAACATAGATGCAAAAATTCTTAACAATATATTAGCAAACCAAATTCAGCAGTACATTAAAAATATTATACACCATGATCAGGTGAGATTTATTACCAGGATGCAAGGATGTTTTAGTATGTGAAAGTCAATTAATGTGACACACCGCATAAACAAAATGAAGGATAAAAGTCATATGATCATATCAATAGATGTAGAAAAAATTCAGCATCCATTTCTGATAAAAACTCAGCAAAGTAGAAATAGAGAGGACATAACTCAACATAATAAAGGCATATATGACAAACCCACAGCTTACATCATATTCAACAGTGAAAAACTAAAAGTGTTTTACTTATGCTCAGGTGCTCAGGAATAAGACAAGGTTGTCCAATTCTATCACTTGTATTCAACATAATATTGGAAATACCAGCCATAGAGAAGAAAAAGAAATAAAAAGCATCCGAATTGTAAAGTAAGTAGTAAAATTATCATCAGTTGATATGATATTACATAGAGAGTACCTTAAAAATTCCATGAAAAAAAAAACTATTAGAATTGATAAATGGAATTAGTAAAGTATCAGGATACAAAATTAATATTCAGAAAGCAGTTGCACTTTTATACATCAACTAGAGGCCCGGTGCACAAAATTTGTGC
>NW_006283436.1:1766669-1781682 GCF_000327345.1 Myotis davidii
CCTGCCCCCTGGTGGTCAGTGTGTGTCATAGTGACCAGTCATTCCCAGTCTTTCTGCTGTTAGGGTCAGTTTGTATATTACCCTTTTACTATATAGGATAGAGGCCTGGTGCACGGGTGGGTACTGGCTGGTTTGCCCTGAAGGGTGTCCCAGATCACGGTGGGGGTCCTCACTGGGGTGCCTGGACAGCCTGGGTGAGGGGCTGAGGGCTGTTTTCAGGCTGGCCACACCCACTTCAGGGTGGGATTCCCCACTGGGGTGCCTGACCATCCTGGGCGAGGGGCTGAGGGCCGTTTTCAGGCTGGCCATGGCTGTGGGCAGGAAGCAGGTATCTGGGATTTATTTATCCTCTATAATTGAAACTTTGTAGCCTTGGTCCGTCTCGAAGCCTCGGTTGCCCCTGGAAACCCAGGTTCTGAGCCCCTCCTTGAGTGGAGGCCACAGTGGCTGGAACCAGGTATCTAGGATTTATTTATCTCCTATAACTGAAATTTTGTAGCGTTGAACGGAGCCCAGTGCCGGCCAGGGCAGGCAGGAAGCTTGGCTTCCTACATTGCCAGGGGTAACCCAAACCTCCTGCTCACTCCAGTTCTGTGGCCGCCGCCATCTTTGTGAGGGAGTGACAGAGTGAGGGAGTGACCGTTAATTTGCATATTAGTCTTTTATTAGATAGGATAATGAACCAGCAGAAAGAGAAATTAAGAAAACAAACCCATTTACAATTGCATCCAAAAAAAAAAAAACACCAACCAAAATGCCTAGGAATAAATTTAACCAAGGTGGTATAAGACCTGTACCTGAAAAATTATGACATTAAAGAAAGAACCTGAAGATAAAATAAATAGAAGCAAATACCCTGTTCTTGGATAGCAAAAAATGATATTCTTAAAATGTCCATACTCCCCCAAGCAATCTATATATCCAGTGCAATCTCTAACAAAATACCAGTGACATTTTCCACAGAACTAGATCAGATCATCCTAAATTTTACATAGAACCACAGAAGAGCATGAATAGCCACAGGAAGAACGAAGTTGGGAATACCATGAGAAAGAACAAAGTTGGGAATACCATGCTACCTGATATCAAACTATACAACAAGGCTGTGGTCAAAACAGCATGGTACTGACATAAAATAAGATACATAAGCCATTGGAATAGAATTGAGAGCTCAGAGATAAACTTACACCTGTATGGTCAATTAATCTATCACAAAGGAGGCAAGAATTTACAATGGAATAGAGACAGTCTTTTCAGTACAGTGGGGCCTTGACTTACCAGTGTCCCGACTAATGAGTTTTTCGAGATACGAGCCGTCTCTCGGCCGATTTTTTGCTTTGAGTTGCGAGCTAAAATTCAGATTACGAGCCAGCTTCAGATACCCCACCGCTAGTTGGCACAGCAAACGTCATACTGAACGCCACAACATCAGCCCAGCATCACATGTCTCATTCGTTCACTTTTTGATTTGACATACGAGTAATTTGAGTTATGAACTCTGTCACGGAACGAATTAAACTCGTAAGTCAAGGCCCCGCTGTAATCATTTGGGGTAAGCTGGATAGACGTATCCCCAAAGTGAAACTAGACCTCTCTCTTATACCATATGCAAGAATAAAGTCAAAATGAGTTAAAGACTTAAATGAAGGCCCCAAACCATAAAATTCCTAGGAGAACGCATACGCAGTAAACTCTTTGAGATTGCTCATAATAATTTTGGGGAGGGATTTATATCTCCTTGGACAAGAAAAATAAACAAATGGGACTACATCCAGCTAAAAAGTTTTGCACAGCAAAGGAAACTATCAAGAAAATGAAAAGACAACCTGTTGAATGGGAGAAGATATTCACCAATGATACAGTTGATAAGGGATTAATATCCAAAAAAAAAAAAAAAGGAACACCTATAACTTAACTCCAAATAGACAAACAACCAATTTTAATAATGGGCAGAGAACCTTAGTAGACAATTCTTCAAAAAGGACATGCAAATGGCCAATAGACATAGGAAAAGATGCTCGCCATCACTAAACATCAGAGAAATGCATTTTAAAACCACAATGAGCTATTGCCTCGCATCTATAAGAATGACTATCACCAATGAATCAACAAAAAGCAAATCTTGGTGAGGATGTGAAGAGAAGGGAACCTTTGTGTGCTGTTGGTGGAATTGCGAATTGCTGCAATCACTATGGAAAACAGTATGGAAATTCCTAAAAAAAAAAAAAAAAATTAAAAATAAAACTACCTTATGGCCTAGAAATTCCACTTCTGGGTATTTATTCAAAGAAATCCAAAATACTAACTCAAAAAGACATGTGCATCTCTGTAATATGTCTTTAATATGTCTCATGTCTTTTTTGTTCCTTTATTTTTTTCTCTTTTTGAAGTAAGTAGTTCTTATAATGATTTATTATATATTTTTTGTTATTAGTCATTGGTCTCAGGATTCCCTTATACATCTTAACTGAACAGATTCTACTTCAGGTTTATACTTATTGAATTCCAGTGAAATTAAAAATCATATTTCTGTATAGCTCTATTTTCTTTTTTTCCTTTTTTTGTGCTATTACTATGCACGCACATGTATATATGTTACAAACCTAACAATATGTTGATGTAATTATTAGTGTGAGTAATTTTATATCTTTTAAAGAAGAAAAGAAAGGAAAGCAAATACATATGTATAGAGTTTATTTTATTAGCCTTCTTTTTTACCATTTCTAATTCTCTTTATTTGTTCTTGTGAATTTGAGTTACAATGTGGTGTCATTTCTTTCTCCAATACAGATTTGCTCCCACCAACCTCCTTTGCGCTGTTATATATATTATATTTCTATATGTTAGAACCCAACAATATGTAATCCGCAAGATTGTTTTGTACAATTCCTTTTTAAATTGGGTAGAAGAAGAAATTCACATTTATGCTTTCTTATATTCCATAATTTCATTTTCTGGTGCTCTGTCTTTTGTTTGGAGTCATGTCACACCTGGGGGCACTTGCTTTCAGCCTGAAGAACTTTCTTTAGTAGTTTTTGTGATGTTGGTGTGCTACCAGTTATTCCTCTCAGTTTTGTTTATTTGGATATGTATTTATTGCCCCTTCATTTTTGAAAATTAGTTTTACTGGATATCACTTTTTGGTTGGCAGGTATTTGGGTATTTTTCTGTTAGCACTTTGATTATATAACCCCACTGCTTTCTGACCTTTATTTCCAAAGAATCAGTTTCTGATATTATTGGGTTTTTCTTATATATGATGAGTTCTTTTTCTCTTACTGCTTTCAAGTTTTGTCTATGTCTTAAACATTTTGCTATGCTGTGACCTCTAGTTCTTGCTGTGGAGGAGCTCATAGGCCAGCGGTAGGCAACCTTTTTGTGAGTGGGTGCCAAAATCTCTGACTCAAAATTCTTCTGCGTGCCAACCCTAATTTTTTGAGAACATGTTACGCCTACTTGATATCTCTTAAGGTGTACGTATGTGAAGAACTTTGAAGAAATAATAAAATTCATTTGAGCGACACAAACACAGTATGTGATGATGAAAAATACATTTATTTTTTAATGTATACATGTACACTGATAGTCCGACAGAAAACTTTATGACTCCATTTGATATTATCAGTGGGACTTTTAGTGCTCTTCCTCTCTCGTCAATCCATGTCTGTGGTCTTTAAGATAACTTTTTATGTAAAATTATTTATTTATCTAAGATGCACCTACACTGAATTTATCTGAAAAATAAAAAACTCGATACTAAGAAAAAAATTGTAAATGGAAGATTATAAGTTACTGGCGTGCCATGTTTGGCACACGTGCCAGGGGTTGCCCACCCCCGTCATAGGCCATCTAGAGGCAAATATATAAACAAATGTGTATACTTTAATGTAATATGTAATTTTATTTTACTTTTTAATTTATCTTTATTGTTGATAGTATTACAGATGTCCTCCTTTTGTTCCCCATTAACCTCCTCCACCCTGTACTGCCACCCTCCCCCCACCTCCAGGCCTTCACCACACTATTGTCTGTGTCCATGGATTATGTATATATGCATATAAGTACTTTGGTGATATGTATTTTTAAAGCTACAAAATGCTAGTGGTAATACGATAGATATGAGAAAATATAGACTATAGTGTTTGAATATAAATTAACGTACAACTATGATTTCAGTTTCATTTAGAATATTCAATTCTAGAATTGAAGTAGAATGTTGTGGTTATTGTACATCTTCCTCTTCTACTAGTATATAAGTGACTTGAAGACCTGTCCTGTGTATTATTTTTTTTCTATTTCCTAGCACTACTAAACATACATAGAATACACTCAATAAATGCTTGTTAAATTGAATTAATTTCTAGGAGCTGCTCTTTTTTAAAAATTCAATCTCACAGTTTATAATTTAATATACTACATCTGCATATCCAGACTGCTGGTTTTTGTCCTAATTTAAGATGCAATTGTAGAGAAATTGATAAACGTAACATTTTAAATCTAAATTATTTTACTCTTTCTCACTTTGGAAACTGTAGGCTTATTCTATGGGTAGTGCCTTCACACAACATATTTATAGAATTGGCCTTTTGTTCCTGACACACTGTTTTAAATACACACACTTGTTTTATCTGAATTCAGGAACCTACTAAATGTCATCTCAAACGAAGTTGAGTGGGTCAAAAGTTATGCAGACCTTTTGAGGTCAAAAACAACAAGGGATCTTGTGAGGTGCAAAAGCTCCTGGTAACGGCAATTACAAAAGAGAAATTCCAACTATATAGTGAACTATTTTAGCATTTCTGGGCTTGCTTTATGGCCTCCCAGGATAACCATTTTGAAGGTCAAACCTTAAGTACAGTACATTCATTAAAATACCAGACTCCTCATAGTCGCAGTTTGTAACCCTGGTTTATTAAAAAGAGTTGGTTTTATTGGACTGAAATTTAAGCATTTTATGTTGTTTCCTGACAAATAATCAGTCTAATACTATCCTGAATTGGTATTAAACTTTTACTAGTGACCTCTTTATGATAACTTCTTTTTAATTAGAAATATAATTATTATTTCCTCATTCTTTCTTTAAAAGATGTAATTAGAGCTCACTTGATTTTTTTTCATTTTTATTGGATATTTTTCAGCCTGAAAAACTGTGTGCATTCATGCTCATGATTCTTTCATTATTATATTCATTGTTGTTATCAGGTAAGACCAAAAATCACCCTCATTACCTGATTATCTGATCTTTTACCTAAAGGAGCCTAATCTAGAGCTAAGACCAAGGACATGTCAGATGGAGCAAATACTATAAAGCAGCATTTCAACTGTACTTACTCAGTTTCTGAGAAATGAAACAGGAGAAGAGCTAAAGTTTACTTTTGCTTTAGCTAGAAAGAAAAAGGATTGCCAGTTAAATTAATGCTATTGACATAAAGAGATAGATCTATTTAAGAAAACAAATGCCTTGCCCTGGGTGGGTGGCTCAGTTGGTTGGCACATCGTCCTGTACACCTAGCATGTCAAACTCACGGCCCATGGGCTGCATGCGGCCCACAATGAATATTTTTGCAGCCCAGCCAATATAACAGTATTTGAGAAACGTTTTAATAAAAATTTCGTAACCTAATTTTTACAATATCCTGTTATACATAATTATTAATAACGAACTACAGCATAGTTCGACTTGTGATGACTGATTACTATAATTGTGTTGCATCCATTTCCCTTTTGCCTACGCGCAGGTGCACCATTTCTGTCCACTAATACTAGCAGCGAACATTTTAGCAGCCGATTGCCACGTTATTAGTCTAGTACTGACTTGTTTGGTGTGCGCAATAGGAAATATTTCTCTTTCAGAAAACAAGAAAAATAATGTTTATTTGCGTTGCACTTATTAATTTGTGCAGTTACTCAGTGTCTAGTAAGTGAATGTTCAAGGAAAATATTAATTTTTTTAAAATGTTCTATTATTTTATGTTAATGATTATTCATTTATTTCAGCCCTCAAATACTCATTTGTATTCAGCATGTGTCTATCAAAATAAACGTATGTTTCTATGAAAGTTGAAGCTTTTGTTTTTTGCGGCCCACGTAAACTTAAGCCTTGTTTATTTGGCCCATGTTAGCCTTTGAGTTTGACATGCCTGCTGTATAAGAAATGTTGTGGTTCCATTCTCAGTCAGGGCATGTAATGGAGGCAACCCATAGGTCTCTCTCTCCCTCTCCCCCACCTCTCCCTGTCTCCCTCTTTCTCTCTCCCGTCCCCTTCCTCTCTCTCTAAAAATCAGTAAAAAACATATCCTCAGGTGAGGATTAAAAAAAAGGAAACGCCTTTTTAAAACCTTGGAGTTCATTTGGAAGAACTATTCATACACTTTCAATTTTTATTCTGATTTCAATGTATTTTATTTTACAAGTTTATAAAACCAGCTTTTACAGGGACTAGGTACCATTTTTCTGTTTCTCTTTAATTGGTGTTTTATTTATAAATAATAAAACAATTGAATTACTCCAGATTTTACTTATTAAGTCTGATAAAATTCACTTGTAAGTAATTAGTACAGAGTACATATTTTCAAAAGGATTCAAGCAGGTTTATGAAGCACAGATTTCAAAGGGTAAAATAGAGATTCGGGGGTACTAGCCTAAATTTGTAAGTTTGATGGATAAGAAAGCCATCTGAGCTACTGTCACGTGCATGACCTGAAACAAATAACCATTGTACCTTCTCATATTTTTATACAACATTAGAGGCCCAGTGCATGAATTCATGCACCAGTGGGGTCCCTCAGCCTGGCCTGTGGGATCAGGCTGAAACCAATCTCTGATATCCCCCAAGGGGTTCTGGGTTGCAAGAGGGTGCAGGCCAGGCCAAGGGACCCCACCGGTGCACGATCAGGGCTGGGGAGGGATGTAGGAGGTTGGCCAGTTGGGGAGGGACCACAGGAGGGCTTTAGGGAATGTCAGGCCTGTCTTGCTCAGTCCCAATCGGCCGGACCCTACCTTGATATTTTGTGAAAATAAGTGATTACTGTTTCAAGACATAGTTTGCTTTCTGAAGAACTTTGACTTATGTTATTAAATATGGTAATAACAACATGTGCATACTGTGTTATGTTTACCAAATATTTTTACATTTGTTATCTCAGTTGGTCCACCCTGAAAACAGTAGATATCTATAATAATAAAAGCATAATATGCTAATTAGATCGGACAGCCAAATGACCTTCCAGATGTCATTCTGGCTGAAGCTGCAGCAGCAGGGGCCAAGGCAGAGGAGGGTAGGGGCGATCAGGCAGGCAGGCAGACAAGTGGTTAGAGGCAGTCAGGGAGACAGATGAGCAGTTAGCGGCTATCAGGCAGGCAGGAAGAGTGGTTAGGGGAGACCAGTCAGGCAGGTGAGTGGTTAGGGGTGATCAGGCAGGCAGGCAGATTGGTTAGAGGTGATCAGGCAGGCAGGCAGAGGAGTCCCAGATTGTGAGAGGGTGCAGACTGGGCTGAGGGGACTTCCCCCCAACACACACATACACGAATATCATGCACCGGGCCTCTAGTCCTATATAATAAAAGCCTAATATGCTAAGTGTCCGACCTTTTGACCGGTCACTATGACGTGCACTGACCACCAGGGGGCAGACACTCCCACCAGCAGGTTAGCTTGCTGCTGGGGTCCGGCCAATCAGGACTGGGAGAGACGGGCTGGACATACCCTGGAGCCATCCCTCAGTCTCTTCCCAGCCCCAGTCATGCACCAATTGGGTCCCTTGCACTGGCCTGTGCCCTCTCACAATCTGCGACCCCTTGGAGGATATCAGAGAATCGGTTTTGGCCCAATTCCCGCAGGCCAGCCCGAGGGACCCCACTGGTGCATGGCCTCTAGTATAACTTATAATGTAGACAGGAGTTAAGACTTACTTTGTTACAATGAAGAGCATTCTTCCTCACCCCCCTTCCTTTTTCTCTTCTCCTACTACACACACACACACACACACACACACACTGGGTACAAACTGGTGAATAAACCAGGCATTATTCCTGTCCTCAAGAACAAAAGAGAAACATTAAACAATTAAATAATATATAATTATAAACTGTGGAAAATATTAAGGTCTTTCCCTCTGGATCGGCTCCATAGTCTCTTTCACTCTTTGGTGATCCTGACGTTTTTGAGTATCACTGTTACTGATTTGGTTAATGCCCATCTTTGGACACATCACTGTGGACAGAGGAATAGCTAGACACTTTGACTGCTTTGGCAATTAGACTCACTTCTAGAGGTGAGTTGTCCAAAGGAAAGTCAGCATGCAGTTACCAAAAGTAGCAGTAAAGCATGGTGGGTGGCAAACTTCAAATGTCCACTCTAGCAGGTATTATCATCTCCACCTTTCAGATGAGAACATGAATATTCAGAGGGGCTAAATGACCTCCCCAAAGTAGGTCTTCCGGTTACAAACCCTGCTCCAAGCTGCCCTAAAGGAAAAGGGAAGCAGCAATAGATAAGTAAAGAGAAATGGTTCTAGATATGACATTTATTTCTATTCTATTTTTTGAAGTGAACCAGGCATGATTGATTTTAGGGTAATAATTGAGTCTGAGTCTATGGGGAGGGTGAACAAGAAATTTGTGGGAAATAAAATGTCTCAAGGTCTGTGTAAAATAAAATGTCCCAATGTCCCAATGTTAGCAATTTAAATAGCTAACATTTATTAGCCATTCCTTATATCAGGCACTGTGCTAAGCATTATTCCTATGTCAATTGATACAACATTCCTATGAATTAAGGATTTTTACAGATAAAGAAACTTAAACAAAAAATGGTTTAATATCTTATTCATGTGGTTTAATATCTGTTTCATGTGGGACAGAGGTTCCAGCTGAGTCAGAAACATGTACACAGGAAACCAAGCAAATGAAAAGATGATGTAACTGGAAAGAGGCAGAGCTAAGATTTAAACCCAGGGAGTCCAGAACCCACTGCAGTGCCTGTTTGTTATTTTCATTGTCACCATTAGCAGCAATATTTAGGGACGTGCGATGTGCTGTCTGTCATAGCAGATACTTGGTGCAATAGCTGTTTCCTAGAAATTTACCCTATAAGGTTGTATAATTTAATTCATGCAACCACATTTAAGAATTTATAAACGCCCACTATGTTTCCACAGATCATGGTTAATGTTAACTTTTATGCTGTTTTTGTTTTGTTTTATATTTATCAGAGTTACACATGCACATAGTTTAAAAAATCAATTAGTCCTACAAAACTTATAGAAAAAGAAAGAAAGAAAAAAACAAGTCCTTGCTGTGTACTTCCTTTTACTATTTTTCAAATTCCTAGAAGCAATCACTTTTTTTCTTTTTTTTTTCCTGTTTCTTCTGGTATTTATGGAAAATAATATCTCTAAATAACATGATTGTATTTCTACTTCTTGATTTTTTCAGCTTCAGATAATCCATTACTGTGCCACTATGGGAGATGTAGATTTAGATATTTATGCCCCCTACACCATCACCACAAATACGCCATCTTTTCAGTCTGATGACTTTTAATAACCATACTATGTATCTAATTCTCTGCTTTCCCTAACAATAATAATTGTCATATTTTTCATTTGCTTGGCTTCCTGTGTACTTGTTTCTGACTCAGCTGTAACCTCTGTCCCACATGAAACAGATTTCTTTTTATTATCACCTTGGGGTTTCTTTTTGTCTCTGCTTTGAATTGGATCTTCTGTTTTTAATGTCTTTCCTTCTTCATTTACTCTCTCATTTTGATGGAGCATTTCTAACAATAGCTTTGATCTTCGCTCTGTAAAATGCCTTTATGCTTTAGACATTTGATTGATTTTGTAGCTGAGAACAGACTTTGTGGTTTGGAATTTATTTTCTCTCAAAATTTTTATGTTCTCTCTCCATTGTCTTTTGGTGTTTAAAAGTTGAAAAACAATCTAATTTTTGTTCTACATTTTTTCCCAATATTTTCTATTTTTTCAAGAGTTCTTAAACTTTATTATGATGTGCCTTGTTGGGGTTCTATTTGACTAGACACTCAGTGAGCCCTTTTAATCTGCAAATTAATTCAGGCAAATTTTCATGAATTGCTTCTTTGATTATTTCTTTCTCTCCATGTTCTCTTTTCTTTCTGTTATCTGGATGCTGAACCTCTAGATTGGTCTAATTTTCTTATCCTTTTTTTCCTATGTTCCTTTAAAAAAGAGACTTTTCTTAGTCTCTTCTTTCTGGGATATCATCCAACCTTTAGATTTCCATTTCTAATATAATTTTGTTTCTCAGAAACAGTTTCTTTGTTCCTTTTTATAAAAAAAAATATCAACTTGTTTTTGTTTCATAGATGTAGTCCTCTCATATCTTTGCGGATACTTTTTATGGAAACTTTACTAGTATTTCCCCAGATAGTTCTATTTCCTGTTTGTTTGCTTTAAGGCTTCATCTTTCATGTGAGGGGCTTTCCTCGGATGTCTGGTGGTCTTTGACTGTCAGCTCACACTTAAGGTAGTAAGAAAGGTAAATGTTTAGATAACACATAATTGGGGCTTAATAACTGTGAATTCCCTAAATCCAACTATGCTATTTATTCAGAACCCCAATATTATTTTAGTGAATATATTCCTTTTCAGTTCAGTTAAATTCACCAAAGAAGTTTTTACTCTCCTACCTAGAAGTTAAAAAATGGGCTAGTAGCATTCTGCAAACCAAATAGAAGAGAAGTGGAAGTCTCAATATTCAGCATGTAAAATGTCACTCAGTTCCCTTTTCATTTGAGCACTCTGCCCTTCAGAATTCCTCCAAATTTCCCAGTTCAGGAATTTTGCTAGGATGAAAGAGGGAGAAGTTCTTATCCACTTGTGAAGAGTAGAAAGGGAATGTAAAAGACAAATTCTTAAATAGAATGCCAAAGAGGTTTGCTCTGATTCCCACCTTTAACTAACTTTCATAAATCTGGGTCCCCCTAATTCCTAAGTTTTTTTGGAAACTAGGACAAATTAAATTGCTTCTTGGCTTTGCCTACTGCTGCTTTAGGATTCAACTTGCTTGGGATTCAGCTATAGTCAGTTAGCTATAGTTTTCTGCCTTCTAGCTCCCCAATTTTGGTTACTGTCATTCAACTCTATTCTGCTTTTCTTTCTTGGCTTATTTTTTTAATAAAATATTTAATACTCTGTTGTATTTTAGTGTGGTTTTGAAAGGGAATGAAGTTAAATGTGTATGTTCAATCTGCCACCTTTAACCAGAAGTCAACGGTGTTGATTTTATTGTCTACTATATAGTTTTTTCTTTTTTATTTTATTTTTATTGAATTTATAGTTTCATTTTTTAAGCATTTGTTAGATTTGAGATAAAGATTTTTCTTAAAAGTAAATTTTTCTCTGGAGAAAATGGGAAATTACCATATTCAGTTCTATACTCTGTCCCAGAGTAAGATTTGAGGAGATTGCTGTTCACATATTATATATTTTGCATTTAAATGGTTTTATTACCATACAGACCTGCTTCCTTCACAGCATGTGGTGATATATATTACTGGGTTGGCCTGAAAACAATAACTGAGAGCCATATATTACATAGCTCAAGCTCTTAAAATTATGACATATAATAAGACGATCAAATTTTCCAAATCAAACACTGGACAACTTAGTTGAAACATTAAGGAAAGTAAGTAGATCCACGAACGTTGGGCCAATGTACTATGTAAGTTTCATTATTTTACTTAATGCATGTTTGAGATGATTTTTCATTATCGCACTGTGTTTTATGAATAAAGATCATAAAAAGACTCAGAGAATGCTGAAACCGGTTTGGCTCAGTGGATAGAGCGTCGGCCTGCGGACGGATAGGTCCCAGGTTTGATTCCGGTCAAGGGCATGTACCTGGGATGCGGGCACATCCCCAGTAGGAGATGTGCAAGAGGCAGCTGATCGATGTTTCTCTCTCATCGATGTTTCTAACTCTCTATCTCTCTCCCTTCCTCTCTGTAAAAAATCAATAAAATATATTTAAAAAAAAAAAAGACTCAGAGAAGTCAAGGTACTTCCCCAAACTCATACAGCTAGTGGGTGACAAAGGTAGAATTTGAACCCAGAATTCACTTCAACGCTAATACTCTTTGGAGTGAGTGTGCATAAGAAAATCTGGACTTATGAGACTGAATTAAAGATCCCCAGAGCTTTGTGAAAAGTCAAAGAAAGAATACTATCAGCAATAGTAATCAGAAAATTACATCACTTATTGTTTGCACCTTTTTACACAACTATTTCATTGTATACTAACAGCCCTATGAACTGGCAATATAAATTTAAGTTTTATAGTTGTTTCTCTCAAACATGTAAAACATTGTTTGTCTATAGCTATAATTTACTTACCTCACAAAAAACCTTTTCCTGGTCATCATTGTCTGTCTCCTCCCACTTCCCCTCTTCCACATCCCCAACGCCTCCATCCCAGCCCCTGCAATACACACCCTGTCACCCCCATTTCCACAGATAAAGTAAAACTTAATCTTACCAATTGGTAGTTGCTTGGTCATTTCTGAAATAAAATTGAGTCAATTTAGGCTTTAAATTAAATTTCTTCCCTACCCCTTACTTTCTCCTTTCCTTCCACTCTTCTTCAAGTTTCTGGGAGACGCATATCATTCTGGCGTTAGTGGGTAAGTATGGGATTCCACACTCTTCCCTCTGCTTGCTGGTCTCTGCTGAGTTACTAGTTGGCCCTTGCATATTGGCACCATGTGCCAGCACCTACTGAGATGTGGTTCTTCTTGCTGAGCCTCATACTGAACATACTGCCATGGTCTTTGCCATGGTCTCCAGTTGTTAAGGACCTTGCACTCTTTGCTGCGTTTTCTTAAACCTCAGTCTCCTTTTTGTCTGCTGGATCAGTCTTCAAACTTTTGCAATCCACTCATAGGCTTCAGGAACTTTTCAGGTGCCCTGTCACAATACACACAATACACTGGTGTCGTAAAATCCAAAGATGTCTTCAAACAACCCTCCCAGCTACCTTCCTAAGACATTACCTCCGGCGCTCTATACTCAGACACCTAGATGCTCTTTCCTGGCTGTGGGGCAGAATCTATTTGCATAGGAAAACATCTACTTTATCCTCTTACATTCTTGCCTATTTATAGATTTTTATGCCATAAACTTATAATAAGAATATATAAGGCAGCTCTATATATTCTGAAATGATCAATTGACAAAACATCATGTGAAGAGAGCAAAGTAAGAACAATGTGTATAACTTGCTCCATGTCTGTAAAAACTTGTTTAGATAAGGCAATGCATTAAACATTTCTGGAAGAAGACACGAATCTGGATCAAGTTGCCTTTGGGGAGGGAAAGCAGATGTCTGGGAAACAAGGCTGGAAAAGAAATTTTTCACTGCTTTTTTATATCTTTCAAATTCTGTATTATGCAAATAATTTATTCAAAAAATAAATAAAAGATCATTGTAAAACATTTATAATTTGGCTTCTTTAATCTTGCCAGGCTCCGAATCATTTGATTCTCAGCCACAGACAGAAAGAAGCTCTCTTGGCAAAGCTATCTTTTCTCCCTCCTCTGCTTCCTGAGGTGCCGCTCTGTCTTGTGGAACGAAGGCTGCATGAAGCAGCAGCCTACTTCAGCCTCCTGACTGTTTGCCTTACAGTGGAAGGGAAAATACTTCAGTAGGAAGATGGCCTGAGTCCCAAATATAACAGATGATAGTTTAGCTATTTTGCTAACTTGCCAGACTGAGATAGAGAGAGTCCTCATTACCCTTCACTTAACCCCTTTGGCCAACCCAAGTCTATATCTTAGGGTCTGTTCCTTACAAGAATTTTTGTTATCTGTAGGCTTACCACACTGAATAGGTATTTAATAAATTATGATGACTATAAATGCATGAATCAATTTTATAAGAATACGCCACCTAGGTTCATTCTAAATATATTAACTGAGAGAGATTTATAAAGGTTGTACTTTAAATTTTCTGAGTGTCCGTTAATTATAGCTCTCTTTTTTTCCCTGATCCAAAAGCCAATTAAGGATCATATATTGTATTCAGTTGTCCTATCCATTTAATTTTCTTTCATCTAAAAAAACTTCCCAGCCTTTTAGTGTCATGACATTGACTTTTTTTTTTTTAAGTCTGGGTCAATTGTTTGTAAGATGTTCCTTGATTTAGATTTTTCTGAATTTTTAAATTATTAGATTTAGATTAAATATTCTTGGCAAGAATACTCCATTGGTGATGCTGTGCCTCCTCCAGATAATATAAAGAAGAAATTGGTAACACAGTAGATGAGCACTCTACTATGACTTGATGGAGGGTCCAGAATGAGTTTTCAATTCTCTTTGCTTTAATTTTATACTGATAGGTTATTTTTAAGTGATTTGGTAGTTAAATAGACCAGGTATCAGTAAATAGTATTTTATTCAATCCATTGAATATCACTTGGAACAGCAAAAGTGTTCTCCTGTTACATTGATCAGTTTCTTGTGAGTTTGTAACAGTTTGGGGAACCGAAAGAAGTTTCTGATTTGCGAAGTGAGGGCCAAGTGATAATAATACCCACCTCACAGCACTGAGTTGAGAATTACTTGAGATGTGAACTCAAGTAATGAAGTGAAATATCACTTACAGTAATATACTCTGTGAAAGGTCTCTATTAATGTCACCAACCCTACCCAGGTATTTATTTTTTAAACCACATATATATCGTATACTATTGTATATGGCAGTGTTCTAAATATTTTATGAATATTAATCTTTGTAGCAAAGATTGGATACTATTATTATCATCCCCATTTGTAGATGAGGAAACTGAAGTACAGAGAAGATAAATAATTTTTCCAAGGTTACATAACTGTTTACCTGTGAGACCCCGTTTAAAAGCAGGCAGCCTGTACAGCCCCAGTGTGTGCTTAAAGATAGACTTCATCCCACCTCTCCTTTCAATTAATGCGTGTGTCTGTGTCACTTCTGTTTCAGAGAGAAGAGGTACTCCCGTGTAGGG
>NW_006283436.1:1781721-1793532 GCF_000327345.1 Myotis davidii
GCTGCCTCCATTACGCTGCTGGGTCTCACAGCACTTGTTATGTTTTTAAGTTTGTCTCCAGAAGGTAGGAATTGTGTGTTTTTCTCTCCATGAATTATTCATATAATTATAGTTTTCTTGTCTGTGAATTTAATTTTTATTAAATATTAAGAGCATCTTCTGACATCCAGAGATTAAAATGCCAAAGGATTAAGGCACATAATCACATTGCCTCTATAAAAACATTTTCTATTCTAAAACTAATACATGTTCATTGTAAAAAAAAAAAATATATATATATGCATATATATAATAGTACAGAAATGTATAATAATCCTACTACCTTGAGATAACCATTTTTTTTATTTTGTTGTAATTCTTGCTGAATTTGATGCATCTATAATACATATCTATATAATTATTAAGATTATGACTGGCAACCATAGGATACAAATTAAACACTCTTTGTCTACAGTGCTTCTTTCACTTAGCAAGTTGTGGCACTTTTTATGCCAGTAAATATCATCCACATTAGCATTGTCAAAGGTCATATAATAATCTAATTTAAAGGTATAATATAAATTGTATACCCATTTTCCAATTATTGGGTATTTGAGATGTTTCCAATATCTCCCTGTGGTTAACATGACTTCAGTGAATGTACTTGTGCATACATCTTTGTATTCATGTCTAATGATGTTTAGGACAAGTTCCAAAAGTAAGTATTGTAGAACCTTAGTTCCTAAGCATGCTCTCTGATGAAAGGGTTCCAGGACCTACAATATAAGAAAACACTATTACCCACCATCTTGAAGAATTCCAATATTTAGTAGTATACTAAGGTCTTAGAAATCAAACTTATTTGATTATAGATCCTTTCTTAAAATAAAACCTGTCTTTGGGCTGTTGAGAGTTGGAGAAGTTGTGTAAGTGTGGGAAGGGGGCATATGGGAAATCTTTCTAGTTTCCACTCAACTTTGCTGAGTCCAAAACTTCTCTAAAAAATAAAGTCTATGTTATAAAAAGCAAAAGGAAAATTTTAAAGGGGAATATATTTAAGTGCCATTGTATACACTTACATTTCAAATTAAATTTAGACTTGCACACATACACATAATACACACCTGATAACATCCCACTTAACACTTTGGAAAATACTAGCTTATGGTATATTCTAAAAAAGGGAATTGGTATCAAAGAGTAAATATACTGAAAGTCTACCAACTGCATTTTTACCAGCAGTATAGAAGAGTACCACTTTCACTGTAGTTTTGTCATTTGATAGTAACTGTTTTTGTTTTACATAAATCTGATATGAGAAAAGTATATGGTATTTTAATTTTCATTTACTTGATTGCTAGTGAGATAAATGTCTTTTCATACTTTCATTTGTCCATTCTTTTTCTTTTATGGCCATCTCACTTATGCCCCATTTCAAATTTTTCTTAGGCTTTTTAATGGATTTTTTTGATTGCAAAGAATCAAGAATCGCATTACGAATATTAACACTGTAAATCACATGTTACAATTATGTTTTCCCTCATTTTCCTCTTTTTATGTTTTGTTTTATTTTATGTATTTTAATTTTGCCATGTAAGCTTGGCATTTTATGAGGTTAAATCATTGTCATCTTCATGGATTCTGAATTTGGCGCCTGTATGTGCATTGGCTTTTTCTAAAAAACTTTATTCTGGATAGTTTCAAACATAGAAGATTTGGGAGAATCTATTCTATAGATATAAAAGCCTAAGTGACCAGCCGACTGGCTGACCAGCCAGTAGCTATAATGCATAATGACCACCATGGAACAGATGCTCAATGCACAGGCATGGAAACATGGGACAGACTGATGAATCTCGGAGGGGAGGGGTGAGGGGAGAGGGTGGGAAGAGATTAACCAAAGATCTTGTATGCATACTAGAGGGGTCCTTCATCCTGGTCTGCAGGGATCGGGCCGAAACCAGTTCTCCAACATTCCCCGAAGGGTCCCAGATTGCGAGAAGGCACAGGCCAAGTCATGGAACCTCACCAGTGCACAAATCCATGCACCGGGATTTAATAAACCCCATGTATTTCAATCTGGCCTCAATAATTAACAACTCATGGCTAATCTTTTTCTTTTAAAACTCTTGAGGTATGTTGAAGCAAATGCAGACATTAATTTATTTCATCTATTAATATTTCAGTATCAGAGTTACTCTAAAGGTAGTTTTACCTAACCTGTATTTTACATCTGCCATAGTTTTTCTTGCTGAAATCAGTGACTTCCACTACAACATACTTATAATGTTATACCGAACATCAACATTAGCTAAGATTAGTGTTTTGTAATTTAGAATTTTAAAATAGCCTCCATAAGAATGTAATATACTGACTACTTGTGACCAAAAAAAAATGTGTTACTAATTTTTCATGCTTTAAATGTACATACATCTATGACCCATACTTTTTTGTTACTAAAGTTATATCAATAAAAAGCCTCAGTTTCCATTTTTACTGAAGATAAGCCTTATTAGAAGCTATAACTCTTTTTACACCACAATATAGATATTATTTTTCTGTCCTCAGAAGGTACTGTCCTAAATTGCAAATTGTTTTACTACATTAATGGGGAATTTTTCAAGACTTTTGAATAAAACTTGACATATACCTCTCCAGAAACGTAGCAGATTTTTTTTTTTTGAATCCTTGGTTTAGATGGAATACAAAATTTTATATGTTTTTTTTCTTTTATTGTCTAAAGTTTTACATTTGTCTTCTTTTTCCCCAACTGACCCCGCCCCAGCCCTTCCTACCCCAGGCAAGCTCCCAGTGTCTATGTCCATTGGTTATGCTAATATGCATGCATACAAGTCCTTTGGTCGTTCTACCCCCCCCCCTACCATTTGTCTCTAGATCGATTTATTCTTGTTCATTAAGTTATGTTGATCAGTATATCCCACATATTGAGTGAGATCATGTGATATTTATCTTTCTCTGACTGGCTTATTTCGCTTAGCATAATGTTCTCCAGTTCCATCCATGTTGTTGCAGATGTTAAAAGTTCCTTCTTTTTTTATAGCAGCATCTTTACATGTTTTATGTGATTAATATCTAATTACTTTTTAAGGTATCAGTTAAAAAAAACAGTAATTTTTTTTTTTTGGGGATTGAGCCCATAACCCAGGCATGTTCCCTGCCCAGGAATCGAACCATGACCTCCTAGTTCATAGGCCAATGCTCATCCATTGAACCACATCAGACGGGCAAGAAAGCATACTTTCTTAGGGTCTTCTGTGGCGTTTGGTAGTGAATATAATAGTTCATAGGAAATTAGTAAGATATCCCATGATTACTGCTGCCAGAAAGAGTACAGAACATAATCAGAGATGGTTCTTATATAAAGAAGGATACAAAAGCAAAGTTAGTCTCAACTAGAAATAGAATTGTCAATGTATATGAAAAGCAGAGGAGGAAAATAAGTATGAGCCTTAGTCACAGCTAAGTAAAATCATGTAAGATTTAATAGTTAATAGAGATCTTTGTGTTAGTATTGTCAGATCATATTATTTTATGAATGAGAAAACAAAAGAACAGAGAGTTTAACTCACGTTTGTCCAAAGTCATGCAAATGGTTTTTATTTACAGTTTTCTCAGACGACATTTAAAAGGTTCTAAAAAGTTATCATTATTAACAACAATAAGTAACAATTATTGAGTGCCTACTCTAAACCAGAGAATCTACTAAATATTTTCTATCATTTGACTCATTTAATCCTAACATATACTTTGCGGTAAAAACTATTATTATCCCTTTTATAGAGGTAAGGCAACTGACGCTAACCCAGGGAGTCTGAGACATATAGCCCTTCCTCAGTAAGATGTTGTATTTCACTATCACTCAAGCAGACAGAATTATGGGAAGAACAGAGAAAGGATTGCAATGTTCAATCCTAGAAATAAGCCAAGAGTGGGAACTTTAGGCAGAATAGATGTCAAGAAATAATATTTTGACATCCTAAAGTAAAAAAAAAAAGTGAAAGTCTAGTTAAAGAAATTTGTGGTGTGATTTAACTCTGGCTTATTCTCCGATTTTCAGGAACCATTGCATCCCTCAATTCATTTTTGCATTTAAAAAAATTTATTTTGGATTTTTGAATAAGCGATGTCTTATGACAACTGTATTACAAAATTCTGAATTTACCAAACTCTTCTCCATAATCACTGCTTTTCATATCCCCTTTAAGGACTTTATATATCCAGTTGCATTTATTATGCAATGCAGTCCCTAAGTATTTTTGTTATTAAAATATCTTTTTAATAAATTAGTGAAGAAAGCAACAGTCCAAACAGATTGCCTGTTGCTCTAGGTTTTCATGCTTACTTTAGTGGATCTCTGTAGGTGCATGAATTAGACAAAAAAAAAAAATCATGAAAGAAGAAATGATTTTCAAAGACGAGTATGCAAGTTTAGTTCTAAATAGCAATAGCAATCACAGTTTTAGCTTGAGGCTTTTCGGAGGGATTGTGAATAATGATTAGGGGAGATTATAGGCCTGAGGCAAAGCCTTGGGACATTGACGCACATAGCCAGCCGTACAGCCTCCAAACACTGGTCTTTAGGTTGGCGAATATCGTTTGAATACCAGAGGGAATCAAACCAGAAGCTGTCACTTTATACCAAGGACCATCTCAGGAGTCTGAAGTTTAAATGGTAACATAAATGTTTACCAAAACAAAAACCCTTGGTAGGTTTTTCAGGTCCTGTGGTTTTATTTTATTTTTACTGCTTTGGGTATGTATATTTATTTGCCTGTAGACGGAATTATGTATAAAAAATTGTAACACCAAGAAAGTAATATCACTGTTGAAAATTGTGTTCAGCTGTGTCTCTACATCTATTCAGGGGAAATAGGTAAGATTTTTGTTTTAAAAAAGATAACAGCCTTAGCTGGTTTGGCTCAGTGAATAGAGCATCAGCCTGCAGACTGAAGGATCCCAGGTTCCACACTGGTCAAGGGCACATGCCCGGGTTGCGGACTCGATCCCCAGTAGAGGGCATGCAGGAGGCAGCCAATCAATGATTCTCTCTCATCATTGATGTTTCTATCTCTCCCTCTCCCTTCCTCTCTGAAATCAATAAAAATAAAAAATAATAATAAAAAAGATAATGAATGCCACATCTCATTTTTATGAGATTTTCATGGAAATTTATGTTTGAGAGAATTCTGATTTACTATTCTTTGCTGAAAATATTCTTCTAGCCTGGTATCATCATGTAAAATTATGAACTGGTTAGTGTGGATATTTTGAAAGTCCTAAAGTCTTTAATTCATGGATAATTATGTATTTTCAGGTACTAAAATCTCAGTTTCCTTCTATCTTTATAGCTATTTTCTCTCTTTCCTAAAAATTTGTGACTGAAGTTAAAATGACCCTACCCTTTTAAAACATATTTCCATAATAGATAGTAAAAGGGAAAGAATTAACAAACCAAACATTCACTTACCTCACCCAATGTATGGAATAATAATGATGATAATAGTAATAAAAATAATAGTAATCATCTAATAACATGAATGAGAATAAATAAACCTTTAAATAGTGTTTACTATATACTAGGTACAGTTCTAACTCATAACTCCATTATCATCCCCATTTTTAAAATGAGGAAACTGAATCAATAAGAAATTAAATAATAAGTAGGAAATCCAGGATCAGAAAACTGAATAGGGACTTGAGAGCACAGTAGAAAATTCTCAGCCTTCAGGGTCTCACATCACTTCATACAAGTCTTCATGCTGGGGAGATAGTGGCAAACAAGGTAAGACATGGTTCCTGATTTCATTAAATACAAAATCACACAATAATTTATTTCGTGTTACAAGGTGATGGAAGAACATGTACAGGGACTTCTTGTACTATTCTGAATCAGGCTGAGATCTGAGGGGTGAGTGGGAGCCACAGGGCCAAGTGGAATTGGGAAGGAGGACAGGCAGGGATAACATGATGACTTTTGTGGGCTCTAGACTCTTTTGCCTTCATGTCTCCTGCCTCCAGAAAATATATTAAAATTATATTTTGCAATTATATTGATATGAAGACAAATATGTTAACATTATACATTAAAACATTTCATGGGACTAAAAGGTTTTTTTGTATTATTTTATAAGAAATTAAAACAGCCCTAACTCGTTTAGCTCAGTAGATAGAGCATCAGCCTGCGGACTGAAAGGCCCCAGGTTCGATCCTGGTCAAGGGCACATGCCCAGGTTGCAGCTTGATCTCCAGAGGGGGGCATGCAGCAGGCAGCCGATCAATGATTCTCTCTCATCCTTGATGTTTCTTTCTCTCTCTCTCTCTTTCTCTCTCTCTCTGAAATCAATAAAAATATATTTAAAAAAAGAAATTAAAACATTTCATGGAACCTTAAAATATTATAAGCCCTAGGCATTTGTGCCTACTGTGCCTAATGATAAATCAGCCCGGGGACGGGGCTGGGGAGCAGTAATGGGCCAGAAACATTCCATATGGAAGGGCTAGCTTAGACAGAAGATTTCAGAGGCTAGAGAAACCTGAAAGGAGACTTAGTGTGGCTAAAGCAGAGAGTTCAGGAGCGGGAGGCATGAGATGAGGCTGGTAAGGCAGGCAGGGCCCTGTAGGCTGTGTTTAGGTTTTTTATATTCTAAGAGCAGTGGAAAATCTCCAAAGGGTATGTGTGTGTTTAAATCAAATTAATAATGCACATGGTTAAAATCAATAGTTCTTTGGTCCAGCTTTTCCCACTTAAGCCTCACCTCTTTCCATTTTCTTCCTGATACTTATCTTCATTTTTCCAGGTAAAAGTAATCTACCTCCTCATCCTATTTTTTATTTATCATTTTAAAGCATCATGTATTAACATACACGTTCACACACACGCAGGCACGCACGCCTTATACACTCACGCACCCTACCCCCCTCTACCTTTTCTCTATCATTATTCATTTAGTTTTATCTCTATTTCTGGTTTCTCTATTGTAACTGTGGGTAATAAACTAGTACCTTTATTTTTTGTCCCATTAACTATTAATGCTGCTTTGGGGATTGTTCCCTGTGTCAGATGAGAGTATTAGTGCACACATCTACTTCATGGTTCTGTTCTCGGTTCTTTCATTTTTATATTTCTAAAATTGGTTTCATTTACATTTATTTTATCACTACAATTAAGTATTTATATTATTGTGTCAAAGGGGCCTTTGCACCTGCTGTTTCCTCAGTCTGGAAATTCATTCACCCAGACTACCACATTGCTTGGTCCTTCCCTTCCTTAAATTCTTGACCCAAGTGGCAGCTGTTCAGTGGAGCCATTCCTGGTCATCGTATTGGAAATATCCATTCTACTTCCTGGCATTCTTGCTCTGCTTTCCTTGTTATTTTTTTCTACATAATATTTATTGTTAATATAAATAACGTATTTTCATTTCACCTAATTCCTGAAATTATTGTCACTTTCTACATTCTTGGCTATAGCTTCAAGAAGACAATGATTATTATCTGTTTTAACTAAATTATTATTTTCCCCCTCACTATTATATTCTCAGTAGCAAAATCAGTGCCAGACACAGAATCATTTGAATTAATGGTTAATTATATTTCCAGATGTTCTTCTTTGGTTATATGTCTTTATTTATGCAATTTTTTTGTTTTCTTAAAATTTGGAATTGCCTTTTGTCTTTTTGTATTTTATTTTTTCTAATTTTTAAAATTACTTTATTTTTTAAATATTTTATTTTTTATTTACAGTTGGCATAGAATATTATATTGTTTCAGATGAACAACCCAGTGATCAGACATTTATATAAGTTACAAAGTGATCACCCCAATAAATCTACTATCCATCTGACACCATACATAGTCATTACATTATTATTAACTATATTCCCTATGCTGTGCATTCCATCCCCATGACTATTCTGTAACTACCAATTTGCACTTCTTAATTCCTTCACCCGTTTTGTTCATCCCCCACAACCTTCTTCCCATCTGACAACTCTCAAAATGTTCTCTACATCCATGAGTCTGGATCTGTTTTGCTTGTTCATTTACTTTGTTTCTTAGATTTCACATGTAAGTGAAATAACAATGTTTTTTGTCTTTTTCTGTCTAATTTATTTCACCCAGCACAATACCTCTAAGTCCATCCATATTGTTGCAGATGGCAAGATTTCATTCTTTTTTTTTATGGCTGAGTCATATTTCATTGTATATGCCCCACTTCTTTATTCATTTGTTGGTGGACACTTATGTTGCTTCCCTATCTTGGCCATTTTAAATAATGCTGCAGTGAACTCATGGATGCATATATTTTTTCAATCTAGTGTTTTCGGTTTCTTTGGCTTAACATTCAGAAGTGGAATTGCTGGGTCCTTCTTTATCTCTTGTAATATCCTTTTTGTTTTAAAGACTATTTTTTCTGGTATAAGTATTGCTATGCCAGCTGTTTTGTTTTTGTTTCCAATGTCATAAAATACTTTTTACATTCCTTAGTTTCAGCCTTTGTCTTTTGATTTGAAGTGAATCTTTTGCAGGCAGCAAGCTTTTTTAAAAAAAAAATTAAAATTCTGTATTGTTTAAGGGTGTTGTTTTGTTTTTCATTCAGCCACCCTATGTATTTTGATTGGAACATTTAATCCATTTGTATTTAAAGTAATTATTAATAGATATATATTTACTGCCATTTTATTATTTTTATTTTTAGTCATTTTATTTTCTTCTTCTTAAATAAGATTCTTTGACATTTTTGCAATACTAGTCTGATGGTAATGAACTCCTTTGGCTTTTTCTTGTCTGGAAAGCTCTTTATCTGTCCTTCCATTCTAAATTATAGCTCTCCTCAGGAGAGTAATCTTGGTTGTAGCTCCTTGCTTTTTTACACTTTTTTTAAAATTTCTTTTTTTGTTGTTGTTTAAAGTATTACATATGTCTCCTTTTCCCCCCCATCGACCCCTCCCTGCCACTCCCACCCCCAAGGACAAGCCCCCACCGCCACAGTGTCTGTGACCATTGGTTATGCTAATATTCATGCTTACAAGTCCTTTAGTTGATCTCTTACATCCCACACACACACCCTCCCTTACCTTTCCCCTGAAGTTTGACAGTCCGTTTGGTGCTTCTCTGTTTCTGGATCCATTTTTGGTCATCAGTCTATGTTGTTCATCATATTCCACAAATGAGTGAGATCATGTGATATTTATCTTTCTCCAACTGGCTTTTTTTGCTTAGCATAATGCTCTCCAGATCCATCCATGCTGTTACAAATGGTAAAAGTTTCTTCTTTTTTATAGTAGCATAGTATTCCATTGTGTAGATGTACCACAGGTTTTTAATACACTCATCTGTTGATGGGCACTTAGGCTGTTTACAAATCTTAGCTATTGTATATTGTGCTGCTATGAACATATGGGTGCATATGTCCTTTCCGATTGGTATTTCTGATTTCTTGGGATATATTCTTGGAAGTGGGATTACTGGGTCGAATGGGAGTTCCATTTTTAACTTTTTGAGGAAACTCCATACTGTTTTCCACAGTGGCTGCACCAGTCTGCATTCCTTTTAATATTGCTTGGCAATCCCTTCTGGCCTACAAAGTTTCTGTTGAGCAATCAGCTGACAGTCTTATGGGAGCTCCCTTGCAGGTAACTAACTGCTTTTTCTTGCTGCTTTTAAGATTTTCTCTTTGTCTTTAACCGTTTGCATTTTAATTATGATGTATCTTGGTGTGGCCTCTTTGGGTTCAGTTTTGGACTCTCTGTACTTCCTGGACCTGTATGTGTGTCTGTTTCCTTCACCAGGTTAGGGAAGCTTTATGTCATTTTTTCAAATAGGTTTCAATTTCTTGCGCTCTCTCTTTCCTTCTAGAATCCCCAGATGCAGATGTTGATACACTTGATGTATACTCTTCTCATGTTTTGGATTCTTTCCTTTTGCTATTCTGATTGAGTATTTTCTGGGATCTTATCTTTCAAATTGCTGATTTTATCCTCTGCTTTCTCTAATCTACTGTTGATTCCCTCTAATGTAGTCTCCTTTCAGATACTGTATTCTTTGTTTCTGATTGGTTCTTTTTTGTTTTCTATCTGCATTTTTATATTTGCTTTCTCTTTGTGCAGCCTACTTTAGTGACGCATATCCTTAGCAACTTCCTAAGAAGTGATAACTTTCACGTGTTTGAAATGTTCTTTATTTTATTTTTCACTAGAGGTGTATCCAGGACCTAACTTCAGAACAGATAAACCTAGGAGTAGGACCTGATTGGGGAGGAGGGGTGTTAGGGGGAGAAGAGGAGCGGTGGGGTTGGAGTGGGGATGTATGCATCAGTATTGACACAGGAGAAAAATGCATTAAAAGATGCCATGTTTCTGTTTTGTTTTTAATATATTTTTATTGATTTCAGAGAGGAAGAGAGAGAGAGAGAGAGCTAGAAATATCAGTGATAAGAGGGAATCATTAATTGGCTGCCTCCTGCACGTTGGACCGAGCCCACAACCCTGGCATGTGCCCTAGAACAGAATCAAACCTGGGACCCTTCAGTCCGCAGGCCAACACTCTATCCACTGAGCCAAACTGGCCAGGGCAAAAGATGGCATGTTTTGATGTTTGAGATGTCAAAAGTTCCATCTTTTATATAGCAGCGTAGTTTTCCATGTCTAAAAACTCACATTTTGTACCACTTCGACTTACTTTTTTTAAAAATATGAATCATTGTGTTAAAAATTGTAGAAAAGGCCTTTAAAGAATATGCTGAGAAGCAATTGTTGCCAATCTGTGTGTCATCTAAATTCTACTTTATCTCTGAATTAGAAAGGTGATGTTCCAGAGGCTTCTAAAATTCATTCGCACCAGCCTCAGTTCTTTGTAGCTCATCTGCTTTTTTCTTCTGACCACTTTTGGAGACTACTCTTGTTTTTCTTGGCATTTTTTCACTTCCTAATGATGTAGGTGTAGGCTTTTTCCTATTCATGTTGTATTTAGTGAACACTTTCATCTGAGGAGTTTCATCTCTAAAATATTACCCTGTATTATATCTTTAGCAATTCTTCTCCTTTTCTTTTCCTTCTTATTCTTTCCTCTTTAGCTTCTATTATTCTGTGAAGGACCACATGAGTTGAATAGCTAATGTCATATCTTTTCAGTGATACTTTCTGTTCTTTTTTAAAATCTGCTCTTAGGCAATGATTTCAATTCCTAAACAAGACCCCTCCCCCCCCCCAAAAAAAAAGATTCATAGGAGGGTTGAAATGGAAAATTATGTTTTTGTTTTCTAAGAATCTTTCACACTCTGGAATTTTAGTTTGTCATTTGTTTGTTTTGCTTGTTTGTTTTAAGCTGAAAAGGGCAGTGATTAAGAGCAGTAATTTTTGAAATCAGACTGGGTTTGAAACTCTATCTCACATTTAGTAACTCTGACCTTGAGCAATTTTGCATTGTGTGTCTCTGACCTAATATGAAACGTGATAGTAGTACATCGGATTCAGAGGTCTGAGGATTCATTGAGTTGATAAACATAAAATACTAACAGTAATATCTGGAATGTAGTAAACCTCATATGTATTTTCTATAATCATCTACACTAATAAAAGAGAGAGATGCAAATTAACCATTACTCCATCACTCCACTACACCCACAAGCCATGCCCACCAGCCAATCAGGAGCAAGTATGCAGATTAACTCAACTATGATGGCAGCAGCCATGGAGCTGGAGCACGCAGGAGGCTTGTTTGCCCCAATGATGGAGGAAGAAAAAAAAGAAAAAAAAGAGAGGCTGGAAGCTTCCGTCACGGGGGGCGGGGGGCTTGGCCCGCCTGAAAAAG
>NW_006283436.1:1793654-1796713 GCF_000327345.1 Myotis davidii
GGGGAGGCTCTGCTCAGCCACAAGCCAGGCTGATGGCGGCCAGCACAGTGGTGTTGGCGGGAGCCTCTCCCGCCTCCTCAGCAGCACTAAGGATATCCGACTGCCGCTTAGGCCTGCTCCCCACTGGCAAGTGGACATCCCCTGAGGGCTCCTGGGCTGCCAGAGGGATGTCTCACTGCCAGTTTAGTCCCGATCCTCCAGGGAGCGGGCCTAAGCCAGCAGGTGGCCATTCCCCAAGGGGTCCCAGACTGCAAGAGGGCACAGGCTGGGCTGAGGGACACCCCCGAGTGCACAAATTTTTGTGCACTAGGCCTCTAGTTACTATTATAATCATTATTATTTTGTAGATATGACATCTACTCACTGTTCCTGAGAAAACTAGTTAGAGGTTTTTGGTTTTGTTTTTTAAAAAGATAACTATCTCTCTGATTTGGTAGATTTTGTAAAAATTTTTATTGCATTTATTGGGGTTACATTGGTTAATAAAATTATATAGGTTTCAGGTGTACAGTTTTATAATTATGCTCTGTATTACGTGTTCACCATCCAAAATCAAGTCTCTTTCTCTCACAATTTATCCTCCACTCCCCTTTTCTTCTGGTAACCACCATATTGTTGTCTGTGTCTCTGAGGTCTTTTGTTTGTTTGTTTGTTTGTTTGTTGCTTAATCCCTTCACCTTTTACACTCAGCTGTCCTCTAATAGCAGTCAGTCTGTTTTCCGTACATATGAGTCTGTTTCTAGCTTGTTTGTTTGTTTGTTTGTTTTGTCCATTAGATTCCAGGTATAGGTGAAATCATATGATATTTACTTGTCTTTCTTTGACTGGCTTATTTCATTAGCATAATACTTTCCAGATCCATCCATGCTGTCACAAAAAAAAAAGATTTCCTTCTTTTTTATGGCCAAGTAGTATTCCATTGTGTAAATGTACAACAACATTTTTATCCACTTACCTACTACTAATGGACATTTGATTTCATTCCAAATTTTTACTAGTAAATACATTCCAGTGAACATGGGGGTATATTTTTTTTCTAGTTAGTATTTCAGTGGGTTGTCCTTTATTTTATTATTCTTTTACTGTACAAAAGCTTTTTAGTTTGATGTAGTTCCATTTGTTTGTTTTTCTTTTCTTTCCTTTGCTTGAGGAGTCAAAAAATATTGGTATGAGAAATGTTCTAGATTTTTACTGCCTATGTTTCCTTCTAGGATTTTTAAGGGTTCAAGTCTTATATTTAAGTCTTTAATACATTTTGAGTTTATTCTTGTGTATGGTGTGAGAAAATGGTCTAATTTAATTTTTTGCATGTATCTGTACAATTTTCCCGATACCATTTATTGAATAGACTATCTTTACCCCATTGTGTGTTCATGCCGTCTTTGCCAAATAATAATTAACTTTGAAGGTGTGGATTTCTTTCTTGGCTCTCTGTTTTGTTCCATTAATCTATATGTCTGTTTTTTTGTTTTCGTTTTTTTTTTTAAATATATTTTATTGATTTTTTACAGAGAGGAAGGGAGAGAGATAGAGAGTTAGAAACATCGATGAGAGAGAGACATCGATCAGCTGCCTCCTGCACATCTACCACTGGGGATGTGCCCGCAACCCAGGTACATGCCCTTGACCGCCGACGCTCTATCCACTGAGCCAAACCGGTTCCGGCTATATGTCTGTTTTTTTGCCAGTACCATGCTGTTTTTATTACTGTGGCCTTGTAGTATAATTTGATATCAGGTAGCATGATTCCTCCAGATTTGTTCTTCTTTCTCTAGATTTTTGTTGCTATATGGGGTCTTTTGTGGTTTATAAATTTTTGGAAGACTTGTTCTAGTTCTATGAGATACATATTGGTATCTTGATTGGAATTACGTTGAATCTATAGAAACTTTGGATAGTATGGATATTTTAATTATGTTAATTGTTCCTACCTATGAACATGATATATGCTTCCATTTATTTGTATCTTTGATTTCTTCAGTGTCTTACAATTTTTTGAGTACAGGTCTTTTGCATCCTTGGTTAAGTTTACTCTAAGATATTTTTAATGCAATTATAAATGGGATTGCTTTCTTAGTTTCCCCTTCTGATAGCTCATTATCCCATATAATAAAAGCCTAATATGCTAAGTGTCCAGTCATCCAGTCATCCGTTCAACCAATCAAAGAGTAATATGCTAATGATATGCTAAGGCCACTCAACCATTCACTATGATGTGCACTGACCACCAGGAGGCAGATGCTCAATGCAGAAGCTGCTCCCTGGTGATCAGTGTGCTCCCACAGGGTTAGTGCTGCTCAGCCAGAAGCTGGGCTCATGGCTGGAGAGTACAGCAGTGGTGGTGGGAGCCTCTCCTGCCTCCAAGGCAGCGCTAAGGACCCCTCGGGGTTTGTCCAAAAGCAGGAGTTGGACATCCCCCAAGGGGTCCTGGACTGTGAGAGGGTGCAAGCTGGGCTGAGGGACTCCCCTCTCCAAAGTGCATGAATGTCATGCACTGTGCCTCTAGTAAAATATAAAAAGCAAGGAAAAGATGTAATAACTAATATCATGTTAAATTTCTGTGCTAACCATAAATCCCGTATGAGCTCTGGGTTTGTCAAATATGGCCTTTATCATATTGCAGTATGTTTCCTCTAATCTCACTTTGCTGAGAGATTTTATCATAAATGGGTGCTGGATTTTATCAGTTGCTTTTTCTGCATCTCTTGGTAAGATCATATGATTTTTATGCTTCATTTTGTTTATGTGGTGTATTACGTTTATTGCTTTACCAATATTGTACCGATCTTGCATCCCTGGAATAAAACCTACATGATCAAGTTGCATGATATTTTAAAATGGTTTGCTGTATCTGGTTTGCTAATAACTGGCATAGAAACTGACCAATATATCAAAATATATTTGGACACAAAATATATTTGTAGTGTCCCTCCCCTGCCAGTCTGATCTCGCTCCCAACTGCCCTCCTCTGCCAGCCAATTTGGTTCTGATTGGTCAGTTTCTATGCCAGTCAGCGTCAAAAGCTCTGCCTCCTAGGCAGCCATTGGCTCCTCACAGTT
>NW_006283436.1:1797559-1806313 GCF_000327345.1 Myotis davidii
CTTCTTACATTCACCCAGATTTGGTTCTGATTGGTCAGTTTCTATGCCAGTCAGCATCTCTGGGCCTATCAGCCAGGCCTGATCAGAAAGGTGGGGCTGATCAGCAGCCCCGGTGGAGGCCTGGAGAGAAATGGAGGCATGGCTGTTGGCCAGGCCAGGAGAGAAAGAGAGGCAAGTTCTGATCAATGATTACCATAGAGGCTATGGATCAGACTCTGCCTCTCTCTATGCAGGCCTCTCTCCAGGCCTGATCCGCAGCCCACTAGGCAGTCAGTGCTGGGTCAGGGTGCCCACAACGGGCAACCCAGCACTGACTTCCGGTCTGGTCGAGCCTTCGGTCATAATGGTCATTACAACCCTGACTCTTTATTATATAGATTAGTATGATTACTAGAGGCTCAGTGCATGAACTCATGCACCTTGAAAGGAATAATGGGCTGTGAGGATGCGGAAGGCACAGGGGCAGGTCTTGGCCCATTCTCCATGCCCCCACCCGGCCCCTCCTGCCTTGGCCCCTGGTCCCCTGTCTGCCAGCAGCCCTGCTCCCACTGCCGCTGCTCCCACATGCTGACGGTGCTGGCCCCACTCGCACCTGCTGACAGTGCAGAGTGAACAGGACCAGCGCCAGCAGCAGGTTCAAGCTGGGCCAGCGCCATTAGTGGGTTTGAGCAGTGACTGCTGCCCCGATTATCCCTCAGGAACAGGGAGAGGTGGAGAAGCCCTCAGGGGTGAACAGGGCCAGCAGCCACTGCTCATACCCGCTGATGGTACTGAGTGATCAGAACCGGCACCGAGTGATTGGGACCAGCGCCGGGCACTGTCAGCGGGTGCGAGTGGTGGCGCTGGCTGTGGGTGCAAGCGGGGCAGACACTGGCAGTGGGTGCAAGCAGGGCTAGCACCAGCAGCAAATGTGAGTGCTGGGTAGGACCATGGCACGCGGGAGCAAAGAACTTTGAGTAACCACCAGAGGCTCGTCCTGATGACAGTGATCATGCGCCCCCTTGGTCTGGCACCCCCACTCACCTGCTCTACCATCCCGCCACAGCCAACTTCCGCACGTGCCCCCTGGTGGTCATCATACATCATAGCGACTGGTTGTTCAGTTTTCAGATTCTCTGGTTCTTCCTGATTTCCAGTTAGTGTCAAAAGCTCTGCCTCCTAGGAAATCAGTTGTATGTTTTCTAGGAATTTATCCATTTCATTCCAATAGCCCAATTTTTTTGTCATATGGTTGTCTGTAATATTTTCTTATAATCCCTTATACTTCTGTGGAGTCAGTTGCCACTTCTCCTCTTTCATTTCTGATTTTATTGAAGGGAGGGCTCAGCACCAATAGGGTGGTTGAGGGAACAATGGCCCTCATCCTAGAGTCACACAACTGAAAATCTGTTCAAAATTCTGCCAGAAGGCCAACCTCAACAGGATGGGGCTGCCTGGACTTAGGAGGGTGAGGCTAGTGGATCTACCGTAAGGGGGAGGCTCTGGTCAGGTTTGGGGGAAGGTTGGAGAAGTGGTTCCTGCCCCAAAGCCACACAACTCAGCCTTTCCCAGATTCTGCCCAGACCTAGGCAGGGCAGAGCCACCTGGAGTCAATGGGGCCACCTTGAGCCCAGAGGGTGGGGCTAAAGGCTGTCCTGTCAAAGGGAGGCTCCAGGCAGGTTCACAGGAAAGTGGGAGGAATGGCCCTCACCCCAAAGCCACACCACTCAGCCACTTACACCCCCTGAGTTTGCCCAGACCTCTGCATCCTGGCCCAGGCAGCTGACTCTTCAGCAAGGTGTGACCTGCAGAGGTTGGTGTGACAGGGAATCTAGAGGGTGGGGCTGTTGCATTCTCCCATGCTGATGCCATCAGGAGGGGCATGCTCCTCCCAAGAAAGATAGCGTCTGGGGTTCAGGAGAATAACTCAGCACAGGGTCCCAGTGGCTCTCCTTTCAGCTTTTTCCCCAGAGCCATCTCTCAAACGACTCAAGTTCACTCTACCCTCCCTCTGCCAGAAGCCAAGGTGAGTGGCTGTGAACATGGTTTTGTGTGTTCACCCTTGAGGGGGGAACATGTGTCTCTGTCTCTCCCTGGCAGATAGAATCCCCGCTGATTTTCACAGCCAGATATTATGTGGGTGCCTTTTTCTAGCCCTGGTGCTCTGGACCAAAGAGCCTGGCATGGGGATGAGTCCTCAAGCTCCTCAGGAAAAACCTTTGCAGCTGAGGTATCCTCTGGAATCTCAGCCACCATAGGTGGGAGCAGAGCCAGCCCTTTTCCCGTTGCCGCCCTTCCTACCAGTCTTGATGTGGCTTCTTCTGTAAATCTTTGGTTATAAGACTTCTCTTCAGCTAGTCTTTAGTTAATTATTCAGATTGATTTTTTTATATTTTAGTTGTAATTCCAGTTTCGTCGTGGGAGGAGGTGAGTGTAACATTCACCTAGTCCACTGCCATTTTGGATTTCCTAGAGTTCTTTTAAAGATCATTTTTTTCCATAAATTACTCATTGCTTCCAGTTCAGCTTCTTTTTTCTTTTTGTTTATTTTCATTTCTATTTTTTTACACAGGATGCTTTCTGTAAATACCTGACAATCCTTGGTTACAGGTTCATATTTAACAGTGAGAAAATAAATAGCTGATTGGGAACTTTGCATGCAAACGCAGCTTTTCCTGATTTCTGGTGTTAAGGGTGATTAGCTAGGGGAGAATCTCTTAAGTGCCAGACATTGAAGCTATTCTTTGCTCTAGGATTGATTCCCTCCAAGAGGAACCCTTTGATTGTTGTTTTAGGAATGCCTTGCTTCACTAGATGTGGATACCAAGGATTCCTTATGCAATTAATATCCCCACTTTCAGCCCCACCTTGCACTCCTATTCTCACTGCTACTCTTTTATCAGGCATCCATGAGCCTCTGAATCTCTCTGTGTTTCTTTACTTCGCTGAGTACCATCTTGGCTTTTACCACTCCATGTCTGCTGTAGGCCAAGATCTCCTGTGCTCCACTGCAATAGTCTTTTTCTATTTTCCAGTTCACTTTCATTTTTTTGAAAACTCTTCTCTATTGATGACCTATCTTCCATCTGTGGTGGTGTTATTTTTTTTTTCATTTTTGTACTATCTTTTTAGTAGTTCTTAAGTGAAGTAAAAATGTGTATGGTCTACCTACCATCTTTAACTAGAAGTCATTGAAAATTTGTAAGCAGAAAATTGACCAGGTCAAGTGTCATTTAACAAAGGTCACCCTAGTTAGAGTTTTAATTATAGCAACATGAACTAGCAGACTATGTTCCACTAGATGTAATTATATGATACTTATACCACTTAGCACAAAATATAATTTAATAAAACAATTTATTAAAATAATGATATAAATAGTACATTCTTAGACATAAGTGGACCAGCACTTAATGGAATACAATAATCTAGAAATTTGTTAAATATTTTTCTCCTACTAAATGCAAAATATACTTATTATATTATGTAAATTTATTATATCATAGTATATTAATAAATTATATTTTTATAATACTCTCCAAGTCAAAACCAAAATGTCTTTCTTCAGAAATGACATAATCTCTATCTACTTTACCAGTGCCTTCCATCTATTTCTTAATACCAACACATCTCTTATCATTGAATATAAGTTATTTTGTATAGAATAGAAATAAATTAACCGTAAACCAGACTTCGACTTCTAGAAGTTTATGATCTCTTATTTGTACTTGGTTGACCATAGTGAGTATAAATTACTTTCTTGGGGGTGGCAATGATGGTTAAAATGAGGTAAAATATATAATGTTAATTTTTCTCCAATTTTCTTTTCTATACCCATTTTAAAACAACCTTGAGAATATCTCCATAATTATAGTAATTCTGTAATCCAAATCTCCTAACCTGTATCTATGTGAAAATTTTAGTGCTTTAAAAGGGACTCCTGCTAACTAATATAATTTTACACGTAAAAAGCATTTTTCCTTGCTTTCTTGCAGGCTTAAGCAGCTCCTTTATGTACTTGATTAAAAGATATTTGTAAGATGTAGAACTGTTAAAGAAATATACATTGATTATAGTCAGTTTTTTATAAAATGAATAATCTATCCAAGTTCTCTCTCTATAGATCCTAGTCATTTAAATATGTTTTTCAGTGTTTCCCATCTGAATTGTTATGCTGACGTATGTGTGATTTCCCTTTTGTGTTATTGAACAGATTTAAAAAATGCACTTAGACAAGTTGCTTTCATTTCTATCTCCCTTATAAAGAACTAAACATATAAAAAACTATAAGTAGTAGCAGAGTTTTATTATAGGTTGTTAGGGTCTCTCTTTTTACTAAGAAACATATTTCCTTCCTGCCCTTCACATAATAACTTGGCAAAAGGACAAGGAGAAATTTTAAGAACTTAATATTTAGTAGATTTCAAGGAAAAGAATAAAAAATTACAGTAATGACGCTTCCAGGCTCCAAATATCTGCAACTATATGATTATAGCTAAAAGAAATTACAAAACCACTGTGCATTTTTGTGATTAAAATATATTGCCAACCCTTTATGTCTTTTTTATGTAAATAAAATATTGTAATTTCAGATATCATTGTTATCATACCTATTTGCCTTCATTGTAAGTAGAAGCTATAGTTTCTGATTACTGCTAACTACTGCAAGAATTTTTCCTCCATTGCATATGCTTCTTCATTAATAACACATTTATTTTCAATTTTTATCTGTTTCTGTATGCATGCACACACACACACACACACATACACACACACAGTGCAAAGCCATTCACCACATAAATACGTTCACCACATAAACAAATCTGAGGGAGTAATAAAAGCAAAATAGATTTTATTAAGTAAAGTGCAAACCCATTCACCACATAAATACATTCACCACATAAACAAATCTGAGTAATAAAAGCAAAATAGATTTTATTAAGTAAATAACACTTCTCAAAGGTTTTATTCTGTTTACATAATAGATGAGAAGTTAATTCTTAGGGCACTATCTTCTATTTTATGCAGGAATTGTTATTTTAAATACCATGATATGCTAGGGTGTTTCTTTTTTTTTCATAATTTGAATGCTATTATGATTTCTTGGTGGCTCTACAGAAATTTTGCTGCTTGTTTTTTTTTTCCTATTCACAGTATTCAAAGTGGTCCATGTGACCTAGATATTAAAAATCGAGGTAGAATGTGCTGCATTGCTGATATTTACTGTGAAACCTCAGAAACATTGTGGATACACCTGCTAAAATCACACTGTTTAATATCACTGGTATTTTAAAAGGTCTCTGATAGTCTGTACAATCATTTGTAAATTGGCATTAAAATGTTTTAATATTCAAAAAATGTTCAAATATAAAACAATGCTTTTATAGTCCAGTTAAGAATACACACATAATCATTTTCAGGTTTCAGTTTTAGGTGATGCTTGATAAGACTGTGGATTTTTCCCCCTAGTATGTACCTTGTGTTTAGAATGATAGTGATCTACTAATTTTGAAATCTAACCACAATAAGCTGCAATTAGTCTGTTGCCATTTCCTAATTTTGGGTGAAGTCTTTTAAATTATTTAAAAATAGAATAGTATCTAGAATCTACAGTATAAAATTATGTTCATCAAGAGCATCTGTTAGATTAGTGTAGAGCATCTCTTCCAAAAAGTCAGCTTGTATATTCGGGAAGCCATATTCTCCCATCTATAAAGCTATCTCACCCTTTAATGCTTCCGTGTGAAAAATGAAACCTTGAAGGGAAAGCACTGAATGAGTTAAAACATCTGCACAGGCGATTGACTTCAAAGTAGAGAATCATATATTACTGAAAAAATCTGATTTGTTTTCTCTTTACTTATTACAAAAATATTATGAAATAAAAGAAACAATATGTGCCGCAATTCTCAGCTAAGAAAATTAAAGCACAGATGTGCTAAAGATCAACTCTACATTTTTGTTTGTTCTTTCGGTGATAGAATCATTAGCTTGCCAAACTAATTTATGGATTTCTTTATATAGCCAGGGAGAACTGCAAATGACTGGGTCAGATGAGCAGAATCGAAATTGAGAAGTCTAAGTCCATCTGCTAGAAAGCCAGTGCCTAGAATCAAAGCTTCTGACTAGTCCAGGGGAAAAGAAATCTGTAAACCCAATGTTTCCCAAACTTGATTGACCTCGAACACTATTTTGCATCACATCAAATACCATCCTGTGGAGCTGTGTTCTCCCGGACACTAGCGCCAGAAACTGTTTCTTTACTGTTTCAATATAGAAATCCGTTTCAAAGCCATTTTTTTAAAGTAGGATATATGCTAAAGGAATGAATGAATTTTTCCAATATTTACTAATATATCTTTGCAACTTTGCACAGAATCCAGTCTTTCATATCATTTTTTATATTTAATTAAAATATAAATCCAGTCTTTCACATTATTTACATAGTTAGGCAAATAGGAAATCATCCTAGCTACTTATTTTCAAAAGTCATATAGTCAGTGTATTAAGTTACAGAAGCTAAACTCCACAACAAAGAACCACTCACTGATCCTATATTTTGGACAGCAACCACTAGACATGAGTTAGAGCAAAACATGTTTTGCTGTAACTATATTCTACTCTTACTATACTGGGTAAGAGGACACCCACTGAGAAGGTTCCTAGGTGATCCTGTGTTACCACAGGAAGCAGTGCCTTGCAACAGACACACAAAACTACCAGTAGCCAGATTTGCATTCTGTATGGATCTGCCATCAACTAAGAGACATTATAGAAGACAGTTGTTTTCTAAAAAAAATGAGTTTATCATTTCCCTGCTGAATATTAATAATCACTTTCTAAAAGAAATGCTAAGCCCTGTGTTCAAATTTGGGAAATTCTGGATTAAACAAAATAATGCAAGTTACTATAACCAATATTAATATGAACTGTGAATTTTCAAAAGATGGATATAGCATTAAAGGTTTCTTTTACCCTATATCTAGGCCACATATATTAAGTGATCCTTAGAACACAGTTTGAGAAATACAGGACTGAATATGTTCCCAACCTTTTTGTAATTCTAAGATGTTATATTCAGTAATTTAAATTATCTATTTATATTTTTTCTTAAAAGAAAAAAAAAAGAGGACTGTACATTTTTATAAGCAAAGGACTCCAAATGTGTACTTTGTGAGGGACTACTGTTATTTGAAAAAAAATCTCTTAGGTTGTAGCATTATAACAACTTCACATGTAATTAGATTTTTTATATTTAATTAAAAATAATATTTGCATGATTTTAGAGTACTTAGAATAGAATGTTAAAGATTTTTAAGGGTTTAAATGGTATTAATCATTATAGTTTTTAGGTAAAATACTCTAAAATCATGCATATATTATTTTTTAATTCAAAAATATTGCATATCTTACAACTCTAAGGAGTAGCTAAAGAAGAAATGGTTTTTCTGAAATAGGAACAGTACTTTTCATCACTTACTTTAGTATTATTAGTGTCATATGTCATGGCATGTTCTTCTAGGACACTTTTGAGTCTGACATTATAGTAACTTTCTGCTATGAAAGCAAAAATAATAGAAGAATATTTTATTTCTTTGGAGGTAGAGTGAAATGTGGAACTGGGTATTGTTGTTTTTTAAAGGACAATTTACTTGCAAAATATATTTGGAGTAGGAGTCAGCTTGAAGAGACTCCCACTAGCCAAATCTGGAACAATATGAGCATCAAAATAAATAATGATAATAATGAACTATAACACACTTAAAATGAAAATCTGACAATATATACTAATATAAAGGAATAAATAAATAAATAAATAAATGAGATAGAAGAGAAAGCTCTTTCTTCTATTAGAATGCCAACTAAATTAAGGACATGGAGTTAGAAAATCATCAATGGACCGAAAAATAGTGAGTAAAATCCTATCTAATAAAGACGGAATATGCAAATTGACCATCACACCGTCACAAAGCCAGTGGCACCCATAGCCACAAGATGGTGGTGCCTAGTCCCCTCAGCCCCGCTGAGGGGGCAGCAGATGCATGGTTTGGCCATACCCGCCCTCAGCCCCCCAGGCTCCCCGGGTCGGCCCAAGGCACAGGCAAGCCTCAGATGTCAGCTTCCCAGGGCCACTGGAGGCTCAGGTAACCAGGGCTGCCCAAGGCTTGCTCTGTCAGCAGTGGCAACAGCAGAGGTGTGATGGGGGCGTCAACTTCCCCTGATGGCCAGGTCACCTCCCGCCCCTGAGGACTCCCAAACTGTGAGCAGGCCCGGCTGAGGGGCCTCTCTCCCTCTCCAGTGCATGAATTTTCATGCACCAGCCTCTAGTTTTATATAAACTTGTTTCCCCACAAATTATTTATTATAAAGGAAACCTAGTATTTTGACAGTGGAGAAACTGAAGGGCATAACATTAACAAACAGATAAAAGTTACCACCGATATTAGTTAAACTCACATCTCATGTGCCTCCTGATATAATGCACTTGAAAAGGACACAGTATTGCCTCTGTAGTATTCCCACCAAAATGTGTGAACTAGAGCTAATCATGAAGAACATCAGACAAACTCAAAATGGGGAACATTTGCTATCATCAAATGACAAGTGCTGGCGAGGATGTGGAGAAAAAAAAACCTCGTGCACTGCTGGTGGGAATGCAGACTGGTGCAGCCACTGTGGAGAACAGTATGGAGTTTCCTGTAAAAACTAAAAATGGAACTCCCATTTGACCCAGTGATTGCACTTCTAGGAATATATCCCAAGAAACTAGAAACA
>NW_006283436.1:1806336-1814016 GCF_000327345.1 Myotis davidii
TACAGTAAAAAAGGAATTCTTACCATTTGCAACAGCATGGATAGAACTGGAGAGCATTATGCTAAGTGAAATAAGCCAGTCAGAGTAAGATAAATATCACATGATCTCACTTACTTATGGAATATAATGAACAACATAAACTGATGAACAAAAACAGATCCAGAGACAGAGAAGCATTGATCAGACCATCAAACCTCAGAGGGAAGGTAGGGGAGGATGGGGGTAAGGGGGAGAAATCAGCCAAAGGACTTGTATGCATGCATATAAGCCTAATCAATGGACACAGACAACAGGAGGGTGAGGGGATGAGTGGGGGGTTGGGGGGGGGATAATGGGGGGATAAGGTCACATATGTAATACCTTAATCAATAAAGAAAAAAAAGTTTAAAAAAATGAGGAACATTTGCCAAATTAACTGCCCTGCATTCTTCAAAAATGTCAATATTAAGAAAGACAAAAAGAGAAAGTAAATGTTTCATTTTTAAGGAAACTAAAGAGACATTGACAACTAAATATAATTGATGATGGGTTGGATCCTGCCCCAGAAGTTTTATGTATATGCTAGAGGCCCAGTGCACAAAATTCATGCACTGAGGGAGCAGGGTCCCTCAGCCTGGCCTGTGCCCTCTTGTAGTCTAGGACCCCTTGGGGGATGTCCACCAGCCAGCTTAGGCCCGCTCCCTGCAGGGAGCGGGCCTAAGCTTCCCCGAGGGGTTCCAGACTAAGCCAGCAGTCAGACATCACTCTTGCAGTCTGGGACCCCCCGCTCCTTACTGCCTGCCTGCTCTCTGCGCCTTAGCACTGCCGCGGAGGTGGGAGAGGCTCCTGCCACTGCCGCTGTGCTCACCAGCCGTGAGCCTGGCTTCAGGCTGAGCAGCGCTCCCCATATGGGAGTGCACTGACCACCAGGGGGCAACTCCTGCATTGAGCATCTGCCCCTTGGTGGTCAGTGCACATCATAGCGACTGGTCGTTCTGCTGTAATGGTCGCTTAGGCTTTTAATATATAGATACTAGAGGCCCGTGCACAAAATTTGTGCATGAGTAGGCTCCTTAGGCCTGGCCAGCGATCAGGTTCCCTGCCTCCCCACCTCACCACTTCCTCCTTCCCCCGCTCCCTCAGTGCCCCACTGCCTGCTCCTCACCTGCCATGTTCCACACTGCCCCCTAGTGGTCAGCACATGTCATAGTGAGTGGTCAAACTCCCAGTCGGTTAAACTCTGGAGGGGACAATTTGCATATTAGGCTTTTATTATATAGGATAAGCCTCTTTCAAACACATCACAGTTTATGCTAATAAGGTGCTTATTAGAGGATGGTGAGGGGTGCAGTACTAGAGGAGCCAATCATGTGATTAGAGGGGTGGTGCCTTCAGCCCCACCCCTGACCTCTGGGGAGGGAGAAGGGCTAGAGATTGAGTTCAGTCACCAGTGGCCAATGATTTGATCAATAGCACCCACATAATGAAACTCTCATATACATTCCAAGTGGCTGGGGTTGTGAGACCTGGGTTGGTGAACCTAGTGAGGTACTGGGAGGCTGGCACCCCCCAAAGAGGGCACAGAAGCCCTGCTCCCCTTGCCATACCGTGCCCTATGCCTCTCTTCCATGTTGCTGTCTTATAATAGACAAACATGTAAATTAACTGCCCTCTGCTACACTCACCAGCCAATCAGGAGAGTATGCAAATTAGACCAACTAAAATGGCGGTTAATTTGCATACATAGGGGTGAAGCTGCAGAGTGAAGACTGAAAGCTCCATCCAGAGTGAAGGCCTGGGTCCCGGATGCCAGAGGAAAACCGGTGCCAGCAGCCAGGGGAAGGGAAGGCCTATTGCATGAATCTCTTCATGCAACGGGCCTCTAGTACTGAAATAAAAAACTGTAATACTTTTTTAAACTTGAGTATACTCACTAAGAGTTAAAGCCTATCTATTATATAAAAGCCCACTGACTGGAACGCAGAATGACCAGAATAACCAGTGGCCATAACGCGCACTGCGGTAGCCAACCAGCCTGATCTGGGCCCCGATTGGTCCCTCAACCCCTGGTCGGCCAAGCCCCCAGTCAGTCCGCAACACCCCGATCAGGAGCGGGGCCAGCTGGCTAACCACCCACGGCCCCACCTCCTGCTGGCTCAGCCAGAGGGTCCCCATCAGGGCAGGCCAGCCTGACCCACCCATGCACGAATTCGTGCACTGGGCCTCTAGCTTCACTGTAACGTGTCAAGTTTTCCAGGTATATAAGAAAAAAGGTCAAAGTTAGAAGTTTATCCCTTACTCTTTATCCAGATTGGTACAATTATGAAGCACATTAATATTGTGATTAATAATCTCCCTCCATGAAGAAAAGGTAAATTCTAATCTATTTGTGAGTAGTATTAAATTCTTTATGTAAATGTACCACACAAATTCATGGTATTAATATTTTAAGTGAATGCCCTTGGAGGATGTATAATTGACAGCTATTTCAAGAGATACATAAAACTACTATATTCACTCTCTCCCCAGACTCCATCCCACCTGCCACAAATTACTTATTCTTCATCCCCTAACTTTACCTGCCTAGTTTAAGTGTAACAAAAGCTTTGCCCAGGAACCTTTTTGCCCTCTATATTTTATAATAAGTCATTGCCACCACTCTGTAAAGGTAATAGAGTATGTATTACATTGAGAAACATGTTTTTTTAAAAGTCTATACTAAGAAATTGCCTAGTTTTTGATACATTCTTTGTATCATAAATTACTATAGTATATTTTATTTTTTTAATGGAATAATTATTAAAATATCTTTAATTTTAAATATCTTAAGTGCATCATAATTTCTTTAATTTGGCAGAATATATCTATGTTATGTATTTTTTTTATTTTATGTCTATTTATATGCAGTAGGTAAAGTTATTAATTCCTTTGCCTTTCTCAGAGTCTAAATTCTGCCTTCTTTGTATTCATAAGCTATATACTCTTTATAAGCAAGTTAATATTTGTTTTCTGTTCAGAAGTCAAATATTATATTTTAGTTACTTGACATTAAGAGTTGGTAAGTCAAAGTAAACCCAGAGGACTAAATAGTACTATAGTTCAATTTTTAAAATATATTTACTGGTTAGGAGACCATGGGAAGACAACGGCTGTCATAGATGCAGATATTACCTGGAATCTGAAATCACCCAGTCTAAATCAAAAACAGAGAGATGGACTGTCTTCTTGTGGGAGATTTTAATAGCTTTCAAAGGCAAGAGAAATGTGTAAGCATTTAACAAAATGAATTCTATTCAATCTTTATTTTTATGTATAATCCCACCAACAATTTTATAGTCTACATTCAAAATGTATTGAATAACACATGTCAATCATATTTTTGCCATTTTAATGACCATATACTTTCTCTGAGGAAATGGTCATGTATTATCATGTAAAATTATTTTGCAGAATTAAATCTTGAATTTCTCACATAAGAAAGGATTCAACACCAATATTGACCTACTTTTTTCCTCATTCATATTTTTTAGTGAGAGAATAATTGTCTCACACCAGAATTTTATTGTAACATATTAAAAAAAAGAAAGAAACTCATTCTTGCTGTATTTCTGTAACCTGAATATAAAATAAGGTTGCAGCATATCAACAGACAGCTGACAGAGAAAAAAAAATGTTATAGGAAGTGAGGTTATAAATACCAGGTTAATTCCAGAACTTCAGGAGTTTCAAAATTTTGCTAAAGCTTCTCTAAGCTGTCTGATGTCTTAGTGAGAATGGGAAGGAAACTCACAGAATCTCTAGTTGAGGCCTGTATTATTTCAAATGGTTTTATCATCTTCTTACATTTCCTGTGAAAGACATTTTTGGTTTTCTGCTCTCCTTATTCTCAGGGATTCATAGAAATCAGGAATAGGAAAGTGATTTTTTTCCAGTAATTTTTTCCCATAATACAAATATTATGACTCTCATATATCTAGTGGCCTGTCTATAAAACAATCAATAAATTCACTCTTAGAGTTAGTGATTGAAAGTCCTGTTGAAAAGCTGCTTTGGTTTCTATTCATTCTTTTATGCAGCCTAAATCATGTACATATGTGCCAGGTACTGTGCTTGGGTTAAAGTTGCAGACAGAGATAGTCCTCAGGCAAACTGAACCAATGACAATGCAATATGGTAAATGTGATAAAAATAAGCACAATGTACTATAGAGGTATAAAGTTAGAACTCCTAATCCATACTGGGTAGTTATGGGAGTCAGTGATTTTTTTATTAACAAAGATGTACTAGAAAAAAACAGTAGACGAATTTTGTGATCCAAATCAGCTTATTTGAAGATAAACATTAGTCTTGTTAACATTAGCAACTTAATGAATGTCTATGATATGCAAAGTGTTACAACAAATACAATCTTGTCATCTATATTAAGTATCTAAAATAATAATAATACTGTGGATTTTTTTCCTAAGAAAATATCTGTCTTATTTCTTGTGATTGTCGGGCTCTTTCTGGTTAACTGGTATATACCAATTCATGCCTTTCAACTCACACCATTGGCTTTCAGAGTTACCCAGGGGCAGCATTATGGCTTCATTATTATAAACCCATCCTTTACTACTAGAAGCCCTGAGTTGGATTTCTAGTAGTAAAGGATGGAACTCATAGCCTACTAATAATTGTTGGATCATTTCCTTCATCATCACATGTAAAAAACAGCAAGTCATAATTACGCTATGAACCCTCACCACTAGGAAAAGCGTTACAATGCAATATTTCTGAAAAGTAGTAGGGGTGAATTTGGTGAAACAGCCTTGTACGAAGAGGGAGATTTCCAAATACAAAAGAGGGAATACAGCAATTAAAATGAAAGGTAAAAAGAAGGTCCTAGCTGGTCTGGCTCAGTGGGTAGAGCATCAGCCCACAGGCTGAAGGGTCCCAGGTTTGACTCTGGTCAAGGGCATGTACATCAGTTGCAGGCTTGATCCCTGGCCCTGGTTGGGGCCCCTGCCAGAGGCAACCAATCCATGTGTCTCTCTTACATTGATGTTTCTCTCTCTCTGTCTCTCCCCCTCCCTTCCACTCTCTCTAAAAATCAATGGAAAAATATCCTTGGGTGAGGATTAACAAAACAAACAAAAAAAGAAGGTGGGAAATATTAACAAAGAGAACATGAGTTTAAGTGAAGTGAAATAAGTGGAAGAAAATACAGTAGTTTTAGGAATTTAATAGTTAAGTATAATACAGAAAGTCACTTGTACTTGAATTTGTGTTGTTGCATAGTCATTGTTATTTTCTACATTTCTGCCAATAGTTTTCACTAACTCTGCTAACAAGGTAACTGAGGAAAAGGAATTTTAGCCTTTGAGTAGTTGTTCTGATTAGTTCTCTATAGTGTAATGAAAACCCACATCTTACCTTTTAGTTGCATACTGGAACAAACACATTGTTTAGTTGTATGTAGTTTTTATTTAATTTTTAAAAGAAATACTTTAAGCAATAAAAAAAAAAACACTGGAAAAAAAAAGAAATCTTTGTTTTTATGGCCACAAAATTAAATTTTAACTTAGGTAAGAACAGACCTCAGTAAAAAGTGAAAAATTAGTTATATAATACCTAATAAGAAAAAACAGGAAGTCCTAATTTTTAATAGGCTTAGTTGTTCAAAGTTTTCAAGGAGCAAGGGAAAAAGAATATCTTTGATGCCCTGACCAGTTTGGCTCAGTGGATAGAGCGTCGGCCTGTAGACTGAAGGGTCCCAGGTTCGATTCCGGTCAAGGGTATGTACCTTGGTTGTGGGCACATCCCCAGTGGGAGGGGCGGGGGGTGCAGGAGGCGGCTGATCAGTGTTTCTCTCCCATCGATGTTTCTAACTCTCTATCCCTCTCCCTTCCTCTCTGTAAAAAATCAATAAAATATATTTTTAAAAAAGAGAATATCTTTGATAAGAATTTTGTTTACTTATTTATTTCCACTCATGATTTTGATAAATTTCCATTAATTTGGTGCATAATAGTTCTTGTTCAGTGATAGTATTTTATTACAGTGAGAGTGCATATTGAATAACCAGATAATGAGCTAACACAGTGATGATTCCTATTGATTTGTGTCTGCTATAGCAAAAATAAAAACATGTTCTTCTGTATTTGTTATTAAAAGGAGAGGTTTTACAAATACCATCTTTGCTTTTATTTATCATAAAAGTATCCATTAGCTTTCCCATACTTTATAAACTATTAGACTTTCTGAACCACAGTATAATAGAATCCTTAAGATACCGAAAAGTACAAACAAATGGTGTTGACTTGACTTTGTATTGATGATGGCATAAATTAAAAATTGGACAAAGCTTCTGTCTACATGCAAGTCACTTTTCTTGTGACTCTAAAACCAATTACATTTATTGGAAAATCCTCAATGAAAACACAAGCCAAATAAAATACTCTCAATAGTCATCAATGGCTAAATCGTTTTTGTAAGTATTTACTAATTAGAATTATTCATAATATAATAATTGACTTTGTGGCTTCCCTCCACACACTCCTTTTTCAGTCTTTCCTTTTAAGTTCTGAATCTAGATTTGCCCAATTACTGATTTAATGGTAACTAATATCAATTTTTCATACCCAGAATTGTTGCAAAGCTTAGTACATACATTTCACAGGTCTATTACTTGTTCCAGACTAAATAAGTACATTTCTCAGTGTGTGTGTGCGTACATGCATATGCCCAAGTGTTTTTTAATTACAAAGTAAAAAAGATGTGGGACCATTCTGAATGTATATTTGGTATCTATATATATAAAAGCCTAAGCAACCTTTACGACCAAATGACCAGAACAACTGATCAACCAGTTGCCATGACATGCACTGACCACTAGGGGGCGGACGCTCCAACTGGTAGGTTAGCTTGCTGCTGGGGTCCAGCTGATCAGGACTGAGCGAGATGGGCCAGACACACCCTGGAGCCCTCCTGCGGTCCCTCCCTGGCTGGCCAACCTCCCGCATCCCTCCCCGGCCTCAATCATGCACCAGTGGGGTCCTTTGGTTCAGCCCAATCCCACAAGCCAGGATGAGGGACCCCACTGGTGCACAAATTCATGCAACGGGTCTCTAGTTATTTAATAATCCTCAGTTATCATGTTATCTTTTGCAATATAAAAGACCCTTGAGCAATACTAAGCATCATGAGACCAGGTTCTGTATTTCTTTTAAGTCTTACTAAGGTGTCCTGCTTTTTTATTTTTTTTAATCATCCAATGATATTTTTTTCCATTGATTTTTTTTCAAAAAAAGAGTAGAAAGGATGGGAGAAGGGGGGGAGAGAGAGAGAGATGGGGGGAGGGGAGAGAGAGAGAGAAAATACTTTCTTTTTAAATAGATATTTTAGAGAGAGAGAAAGGGAGAAGGAGAGAGATAGAAACATCAATGATGAGAGAGACTCATTATTTGATTGCTTCCCACAGGTGCCCTGACCAGGGCTGGCTAGGGATCAAACCTGCAACCCAGATACATGCCCTTGACCAAGAATTGAACCCAAGACCCTTTGGTATGCTGGCCGATGTTCTAACCAGTGAGCAACGCTGGCCAGGGCTGCTTTCTTATTTTTTTTATCTCCATAAATCACATTTAGTTAAGTGCTTATTGAATATTTTCTAACTGCAACCTAGAATGTAAAGTGGTATTGAAGAGAAGAAAATTAAGGCCT
>NW_006283436.1:1814027-1819977 GCF_000327345.1 Myotis davidii
TTCCTGCTGGTTCCATTGATTTTCCCATAATAGGGGAGCTGAAGGTGACCAGTCTGTTCCCTTTTCCTGGGGCTGAGGTGTGAAGGACACAGTACATCCTCTCAGGACTCTGGGTACAACAGATGCACAATAACAATAATAGAGATTTATACTGTCCTCTTTAACTGCCATGTCTAGTTTCTTTTCTGCTGTGCATACATATGACTATACTTATATTTTAGAGCATTCTTTTTACTCGTATGTGTACTTTTTATACAGAACATTAGAAAACAATACTATTTTAAATACTTGATCACTATTCCAATTTATTGATTTTATTTTTAATTCAAGTTAACCTCTTAGCTAACATTCTTGAATACCTACTGTCTACAAATATTTTGTTAAATATTGGTCCTGAATGTCACATCCTTGGACTTTTCTTTACTTTGGCATCCTTTCATTAGTAATGCATATTATTTATTAAAAATCCTATAAGTACCAGATCCAGACACTATGGTTTAATAGTGTGTCTCAGGCCTATTGCTGATTCTTTAATAAAAAAAAGAGTTTAGGGAAGAAATGTTTATAAACCATACATTTTTGTATCAGTCAAGATTATTTATTACAAATAACATAATTCTCTCTGGTCAGTTTTACCATAAAGGAGCTATGTTAAAAGGTAGTAATTAGAGAGCGAACAGACCCTGCAGGACCAGAGAGTCAGCTCGGAAGTGACCTAGTCAATAACATTGTGCAAGCATATTCTAGGAGACCCTCTACCAAAACACCGCTTCCACCGGCAGCCAGCACTTACGTTGTTGCATCAGTCTGAACACCTCAGTCATCCCCAAAGAACCTAATGTCTCCACCAACAAATCAAGTTCTCCAAGAAGAGTTACATGCTCAGGCTGCTTGTTTCCAATTTCAAATCACACTCTGAATTTGATTGCTGGAACCTAAGGTACTTTCCTTGCTGTGAGACAGTCTGAAAATGCTAGTTTTCTAGTTTCTGCCTTAGAAACATTGGGGTCACATTGTAGAAAATTAACAAAGATAAGGAAAGTCTTCAAAACCTTGTGGTAGGCACAGGTGATCAATATCCACAGATAAGTGAACTAGATTAACTTTTAACTCTTCATTGCATCACTTAAAATTTCTACAATCATATACAGGCCATTGTCTTTCTCTGGGAAATGTATCCTAATTTTTGCTATCAGTAAACATGCAAAGTATTTTCTTTGTGAATCACTTTTACCTCACCTTAGCCCCTCTAGCCACCATTCATGCTTGAACTGGAAGAGAAGAGCTCATCTTGTAGAGCATGGTTTCTCACCTGCAGCCCTGTTGACATTAGGGGATGCAAAGTTCTTCATTGAGGGTGTGGTCTTGTGATTGTAGAGTATTCGGCAGCATCTCTGGTTTCTACCCACTAGATGCCAGTAGTGTGCACACACACACAGACACATCCATAATGATAATCAAAATTGTCTTCAGACATTGACAGATGTATCCTGGATTCCAAAATCATTGCCAGTTGAGAGCCACTAAGATGAAACTATGCCTTTGCTTAGTGGACAACTTATGCAAATAAGCAGATGCTGCCTTTGCCTCTTTCTCTGTGATTCTTATAATAATGACCATTGATGCTATAATTATATGTCTCTTGGTGCTTCTCCTGAAGTCTTTTCATCAAAATGTGTTATGTAAATCTAAACAGGAGGTTGAGAAATTATCTTTTCTGTGTAGGCCTCCAGGAATTCCTTGCTTCCTCCAATACTTTCTGCCCCTTCAGTACAATATAAATAGTCTATATCCTTTCCCTTCTTCAAGGATAGTCTTGACAGTGGGTACCTATAGGAAGAGAGTAAGCGAACGGAAAAGTAGTTCAGACTTTGAATTGAACTTTGTGTGTCAAAAATTTGGTGAATTGAGTTAGTACATATTTGTTAAGGTTGTCATTTTTGTCATCACATTAAATTTACTTGAAAAGATGCACTCACAATGCAGAAATTAGTTATTATGTTATCATCAAGTTTTGAGATTGAGCCTGGAAGCCCTCTTTTAAAAACTTTTCTGTATTTCCATTAGTATTTCAGAGCATATGCAAGGAACTACAGATAAGCCATATAAATTGTCTTTTTCTTTTAATGCATTTTGCAGTATTCTATATATACTCCTTAAAAGTGATAGTTTATGTGAGTAAAATCATTTTATATATTAATCTTTAATTATTCTAAGCAAAGATAAAATAGAGAAAAATCAGTTTTAATGACATTTGGTTTTCTGATAAATTTCAAAGTTGACCTGAATCATATTACTATTTTTTAAATTAACCTCCAAATTTGCTACCCCGTTTTAAGAGTTTAGAAGCATGCCTTTCCAATATTGAAGAGTAACATCTAATTTTCTTACTTTAAGCATTTCTTTTACTGCTTAATAAGTTATAGCTTTGCAAGTATGAGGGCATGATTAAATTTCTTTCTGTATGGTTTTTAGGTAGAATAAATAATTCATCTTTTTATCAAGGTAGTTTCAGTTTTTATACTATGTCATAAATACCTCATCAGCTGTGTTAGAAAGAACATTTTTTCCTTACCAGAAATGCTTAAAATTTTTCTATTATTAAAATAAGGGAAATATGTATCTTATTCTGTCTTGAAATAACTCACTAATTCTAATCAGTGCATTTTTATGTATTAATTTTGGCTAGCTTTATCTTTTTTTGTTGGTGATGTTAATCCTCACCAGAGGATTTTTTTCCCTATTGCTTTTCAGAGAGAGTGGAAGGGACTGGGAAGAAGAGAGAGAAACATCAATATGAGAGAGACACATCGACTAGTTGCCTCCTGCATGCTCCCAGACCAGGGATTAAGGAGGAATCTGAAACTCAAGTACATGTCCTTGACTGGGTTCCCCACAACCCTGTAGTGCTTGGGCCAACACTCCAACCACTGAGCAACACTGACCAGGGCTCTAGATTTATCTTAATGTATCCTCATAGTGTCCATTATTCCAATTAAAATTGACTTAAATTTGATATAACTTGTGTTTATTTTATTAATACACATAAAATATTTACAAATGTGTGATTTGGTAGTTACAAGCATATAGTTATTAGCTATCCATTGACTTATTTGGAAAGTAATAAAATTTTTTTGGCTTCCATCTGTCCACTTTTAATATAGTGAGATTTAAATTTTATCTGTTATTGTACTTAGTGAAAAGAATTTTGATAGATTGAGGTATGCCATATAAAATAATACAGATAAACGTAAGAAATTGGGATTTATACTTTACTAATTAGTGTTTAAATGATTTAATTGAAAAGAAAAATGATGTAATACAGACTTGCTAAAATCTGTGTTACCATATTAAAATTTTTTTAGAAACCAGAATATTATTATCAAAAATGATATTATTTAAAAAATACTCAAATAGCACAGAGGTGGAATAAGTAGAAAATCAGTATAAAGACATCCATTTCTAATAGTGTAGCAGATTACTCTTAAGGGCTGTCTTAATACCAAAAGTACCAAATCTTGCACAAAACTTAAGGTTGTTTCATTGGTAGGTTCCACAGGTAGGAGTAAAATCTTAACAAGTCTTGGTTTGAAACTGGAGCATCAGTAGTAAACATACAAGACAAGTGGAGTTGACTTAGTGGCAAATGAAAATAATAGCACTTAATCTAGAAAGAAAGCTATAGGCCAAGAGCAAGATGGAGAAGCTGGGAGAAATAATTCTCACTTAAGATCCCAAGATGAGTTACTTTTCTCCTGTTTTGTTTGCAGATTATGTCAACTTCATAAGCAAAGTCCAGCAAACACAGAAGGAAATAAGCCACCATGTGTGAGAGTTAGTAGAAATGACAAATTAAGATTTAGACCCACCAAGGGCTACAGATATTGAATTAGCTGATATAAAATGTATAAAAGCATATCTGAAATGGTTTTTTTTAAATAGTCTGGCAGAATTGAACTTATGAAATTGGAAAATATAATTTTTGAAATAAAAAAGAAATATGTAATGGATAGATGTATTATTATCTAGGCAGGAAAATAGGAGTTTTGCTAATTGTTTTAAACAGAGACCGTTTAATACAAGGAATTGGTTACACAGGTTATTAGAGAGTACCAGAAGAGCAAATAGAGGATAACTGTCATCGCTAAACAAATAGGGAACGAGTAGTGTGCAGAGCTCAGAAGCTGCTAGCACTCCCTGGTTGGAGCCGGTAAGCATATTAGTAAATCCACTGACATGCTCTGGCAGTTACTGCTGGATTCACTAGAGTATAGCGTCACCTCAGCCACAGCTGGAATAACCAAAAAGTCTCTGCCTCTTCCCAAACTTCTGGGTTCTGGAATCACCTTATTCCTACTGCTTAAAAAGCAGCTCTTTCCTTATAATCTTCTTTAGGTGCCTCTTGTTGGAAGACTTTACTAGGAAACTTGTTAGGAGAGCCAGGATTTACAAACTCCTCACCTCATTTAATACAAAGCAGAATATAGAAGAGTGGGAATGAAGTCTTTAAGAGTAAACAGACACCAGAATAATTTATTCTCAGCCAGCCATCTTTTGCAACATACGGACTTTGATATTATGATAAAATCACCATGTAGAAAAAAATTTTTTTTCAATTTCATGGGTGTTCCTAATAAAAACATCTCTTTGCTAACTAAAGTTTGAGTAATAACAAAATCAAGAGGTTTCCTTAATAGCTATGGTATCTCAAACAGTAGATCACTTAATCATTTTCATGGTGTGGGAATGAGGTCTTTAAGACCAAACAGACACCTGAATAATTTATTCTTAGCAAGCCATCCTTTGCAACATATGGATTTTGAAATTATGATAAAAATATGGTATCTCAAACACTAGATTACTTAAATCATTTTCATGGTAGAGGGAGCTCCAGAATGTCTCTGTGGTCTTTTTTTAAAAAAATTTATTGTTGAAAGTATTACAGATGTCCCTTCCCCCACCATTGACCCCCTCCACTCCACACCGCATCTTCTTCCCAAGCCTTCACCACACTATTGCCTGTGTCCATGGGTTATGCATATATGCATGTAAGTTCTTTAGTTAATCCTTCCTTCTGAGATTCCTCAGTCTGTTCCATGTTCTATCTCTGGGTCTATTTTTTTATCATGTTTTTTGTTTATTAGACTCCACATATGACTGAGATCGTATGATGCTTGTCTTTCTCTGACTGGCTTATTTCACTTAGCATAATACTCTCCAGGTCTCCCCATACAGTCCCAAAAGGTAAGAGATCCTTCTTTTTTTACAGCTGCATAGTATTCCATTTTGTAAATGTACCACAGCTATGACCTGAACCAATATAAGTAACATAAGACGAGAAAGTCACACTTAATGTAAAGGCAAGAGTTGTACAAATTGTATATTGGACAATCAGCAAACAGAAATTTTAGAGAGAAAAGAGCAGAAACAGGATAAAACAATTATCAAACATTGTGTGCTTCATTTTCTCCTAAATTCATTGAAGTTTGGAATACACAAATGGCTAATTCAAATACTATATTCTCCCTCCTTCCCTCTGAAAAGGAGATCAGTGACTGAATTATGGCACAGTGGGAAGAGATCAGCAGTTGGCAGCAACAAGAGGTGATACATATATGAAATTTGGAATCAAAAGGAAACAGTGTAAAATCACATGATTTTATGTTCCTGTGAATTGATAATATTGGTTAGGACATGTCCCTATAGGAGGACTGAGGTAATAGCATGTGTGTTAAAGGACAAGATGACATCAGGTAATATACATACATAATTTTTAGTAAGTTTGGAAGATATATATATATATATAGTGTAAAATCATGATTTTATGTTCCTGTGAATTGATAATATTGGTTAGGACATGTCCCTATAGGAGGACTGAGGTAATAGCATGTGTGTTAAAGGACAAGATGACATCAGGTAATATACATACATAATTTTTAGTAAGTTTTTG
>NW_006283436.1:1821093-1821650 GCF_000327345.1 Myotis davidii
CTTTGAAAAATATGGATTTTCAAATTATGATAAAAATATGGTATCTCAAACACTAGATTACTTAAATCATTTTCATGGTAGAGGGAGCTCCAGAATGTCTCTGTGGTCTTTTTTTAAAAAAATTTATTGTTGAAAGTATTACAGATGTCCCTTCCCCCACCATTGACCCCCTCCACTCCACACCGCATCTTCTTCCCAAGCCTTCACCACACTATTGCCTGTGTCCATGGGTTATGCATATATGCATGTAAGTTCTTTAGTTAATCCTTCCTTCTGAGATTCCTCAGTCTGTTCCATGTTCTATCTCTGGGTCTATTTTTTTATCATGTTTTTTGTTTATTAGACTCCACATATGACTGAGATCGTATGATGCTTGTCTTTCTCTGACTGGCTTATTTCACTTAGCATAATACTCTCCAGGTCTCCCCATACAGTCCCAAAAGGTAAGAGATCCTTCTTTTTTTACAGCTGCATAGTATTCCGTGGTGTAAATGTATGTACCACAGCTTTTTTATCCACTCACCTACTGATGGGCACTTGGACTCTTTCCAGACTGT
>NW_006283436.1:1821869-1832794 GCF_000327345.1 Myotis davidii
GCCTACATGTGGTTCATGTGATATGCTATGTATTTATAGTTTCTGTACTGTATACACATACATGGTATATTTAGAATTTATGGTATTATGTAAACTGACATCTGTAATACTTTCAACAATAAAGATAAAATTTTTTAAAAGAATAAATAGACAAGCAGTTAGCAGAGTAAGTTATATACCAGTTTGGGCTTAGCTAAAGAGAAAATTGACAGATTGGAAGAGATGTTTTAAAATGATAGAATACAGCATAGAAAAATAAATATGTGAAAAAAATGTAGAGATTTTCAGGCTCAAATGTGAAATTCTGAGATTAATCAAAGACTCCCACAGAGAAAAAAAGAGTAGATGAAGAATATATAATAAAGAGCTAATAACTGATAATTTTTCCATAATGGGGAAGAAGAGTGGTCTACAGATAGCAGAAGCACAAGCAAGATGAATAAAAAGAAATTCAGACCTTGAGATTGTGTGGTAAAACTGCAGGACATCAAAGACAAAGAAAAATATTAAAAGCAGCCTGAGGCAGGGGCTCAGAGGTGAGAAACAGTAAAATGGACAGCAGACTTTTTAATAACATGGAAACTAGAAATCAATGGAATATTTCTTAAATGTGTAGAGAAAATACGTATCAACCTAAAATTAGGTGCCTAGCAAACTTTCTTGCAAGTCAAACATATAAAAAAAGATAGATAACCAAAAACAGAGAGTTTACCAACAATAGATATGAACTAAAGGAAATTCTAAAAGAAAATGATTAAGAAAAATAAATCAGTAAAATGACAGTATAAAAGGAAAATAATTCCAAAAGAAAACATGACATGCTAGAAGCAACGGTGAGTGAAAAATAGACAAAAGAGAGTAAACCAAATAAAATCCATATAAAAAAAAGATTACTGCCCAAGTCAGTTTTGCTCAGTGCTTAGAGCATCAGCCCACAGACTGAAGAGTCCCAGATTCGATTCCAGGATTGATCCCCACCCCGTTCGGGATGAGGCAACCAATTGATGTGTCTCTCTCACATCAGTGTTTCTCTGTCTCTGTCTCTTCCTCTCCCTTCTACTCTCTCTGAAAATCAATGAAAAAATTATCTTTGGGTGAAGATTAACAACAACAACAAAAAATACTATTACTACTTTTATATAGATATTATTTAAAGTTTCAGGGGTTGAAAAACTTGATTAAAATATAATATTAGCAGTAGCATGAGAGCTTGGGAAGGGATACAACAGGGATTATTTGTATGCATAGTGAAGTTTCCAAGGTAACCCACTAAAAAAGTATAAAAGGAGAGTATGATGTCCAATCCAAAAGAAAGGAGAAAATGGAATAAGTATCAAACAAATAAAAATTATTTCAGTCAATATTTTAAGGCAAGAAGAGACTTTTTTTAAGCATAGGAAGAGTGGGACAAATTGAAAGCAAAAGGGTAAGACATGAAAAGGTTGAAAATAAAAGGATAATAAAAAGTTCTGCTTGGCAAACACCGAACCATAAAAATCTGGGGTATCAATCTCAATGTAATAAGCATGACTAGAGATAAGAAGAGTCACTGCATAAAATGAAAGATTCAATTTACTAGAAGGATATAATAATATTAAGCTTCTATACCCATAATAGTCTCAAGATAAAATAAAATATTAAAATTTAATATAGTTAAAGGAGGAAATTGATCAATTCAATATCATAATAAATTTTAACACATTTTTCTGTATAGAACTGTATACCAAACAATTAGAGAATATGCATTCTTCTCAAGTGATTAACCATGTACAAAAGTGGGTCACATTTTACCCTCAAAGTGTCAGTCGATAAATTTCAGAGAATTGTCTTGGAGATTCTATTCTCTGACATATAAATAAAAGTCAACAGCAAAAAGATGAATTCTTAAATGATTGTACATTCTGACATTTTTTTAAAAAGACCTTTGACTAAATCATGAACCAAAAGGAAATACAGATTTCTCCCCTCTCTGAAAGGAGAGCATTCTTAGGAAAACATTCCTATGCTGAAAAAGTGTAAAGCGAGGAGTATCCCTGCTTTTCAAAAGCTTACATTTTTGCCACTTCACTTTTATGGAAGACCTGTTCGTGCCTGTATTTGCTCACTGAAAGAAATCTGAAGAGGATTTGCACTTTTATGAAAGAAAGCCATTACTATACTAATGTAGGTCTTGCGTAAAAGTGAAGTGGCATAACACGAACCTGCAGAGAGTGGGGAGTACCTGTACTTTTAACTGGACGAAAACTAAATATATCAAATTTATATGATATATAATCTTAAATGCTTGTATTAGAAAGGGAGGGAGACTGAACTATAATAACCTAGACTTCAATTTAATGAGTTAGAAAATGATCAACAGCCTTAAAAAAAGAGAAGAAAAGAAAAAGTAAGAATGAGAGAGCAGGGACCAGAAATTAATGAAATGTAAAACCTGCATTTAGCAGGTGGGATCAACAGAGCCTGAAATTGGTTCTTTTAAAAGACCTATAAAATAGTCCTCTGAATTTTTAATCTGTTAAAAATTAAAAAGAAAAGGCAGAAATAATGTTATCAGTAAAAAGGGGGAGGGTACATACCTATAAATCAATAAAGATTTAAAAGATATTATGAAAATTTTTATACCAATAAATTACAAAAACTTAGATAAAATGAACAAACTCTTAAGAATATACCTTACCAGGAGTGACTGAAAAAAAAAATGTAACCATTAAAGAATTAAATATTCAGTTCAACTTTCTTATTTAAAAAAAGTGCTAGTATTGCATGGCTAACACTGACCTCTGACCTTTTAAATAAAAATGATTTCTAATTTGCACACTCTTCCAGAGAATAAAAAAAGACAAAACATCCTCAGCAAAACAAACTCAGCAAAATCATCTATATCAAATCATCTATATCAAAACCGCAATATCTAAACCAAAGATTAAAACCTTAACATCCAACCCAGACAGACAGCAAGAGAAACTACAAATACAATTCACTCTCACTCATAAATGTTAATATCAAATCCTAAACAAAACATTAACAAACTGAATACAACAATGTATTTTTTTATATTTATTACAACAATGTGTTTTTTTAAAAAATATATGTTATGACCAAGGAGGGCATCAAAGGAATACAAGTATAATTTAATATTAGGGGAAAAACTATGCATGTCATTTAGCACATTAACAGCTTAAAGGAGAAAAGGCATGACTAGCTCAACAGATTTTTTTTTAATTTAGTTTACTCACTAATTGGAGGGAAGGGGTTCAGTTCTTAGGAAAATTGGGGAAGAAAGGATGGTTCCCTAACTTAATAAAGGAAATCTATCAAGCACATGCATCAAATATAATTTCTTTCCAACGAAATATTGGAGATATATTCTTTGAAATTGGAATAAGACCATTTAATATTGTACTGGAGGTCAGAGTCCTGACAGCAAGAACAGAGAAGAAATATCAAGTACAGCTGGTCCTCTGTATCCGTGGGCTCCACATTCCCACATTTAACCAACCACAGATTGAAAATATTTAGGGGGGAAATGTTACATTGTAGCTAATATCTACAGGCATACCTCAGAGATATTGAGGGTTGTTTCCAGACCGCCACAATTAAGTGAATATTATAATAAATCAAATTATAATCTTTTTGCTGGTGGAGGGTCTTGCCTTCAATTTGTGAAAAAATACATCTGTGACACACAATAAAGCAAAGCGCAGTAAAATGAGGTGTGCCTGTACTGTGTACTGAGGCCTATGATGGTTGTGTCTGTACTTAACATGCACAGAGTTTCTTTTGTTATTATTCCCTAAACAATACAGTATAACAACTATTTAATAGCATTTACATTGTGTTGAGCGTTCTACATAATTCAGAGTAATTTAAAGTATACAGGAGTATTAGGTAGGTTATATGCAAATACTAGTATTGCATGGCTAAAACCGACCTCTGACCTTTTAAATAAAAATCATTTCTAATTTGCACACTCTTCCAGAGAATAGAAAAAGACAAAACATCCTCAGCAAAACAAACTCAGCATTCTGGGATTTTGGTATCCACAGGGACTCCTGGAGCCAGTCCTCCCACCCCCAGACTCCCAATCCAGGGGACAACTGTATAAGCATTTGAAAGGAAAAATAAAACTGCCTTCATTTATATAGATGACATGATTGTCTGCATGGGAAACAAACTAATTTACAGGTAAACTATTAGACACTGGAGGCCCAGTGCATGAAATTCATGCACGGGGGTTGGGGGGGAGGATGTCCCTTAGCCCATCCTGCACCTTCTCCAATCTGGGACCCCTTGAGAGATGTCTGACTGCCTGTTTAGGCCTGATCCCGCTAAACTGGCAGTTGGACATCCCTCTCACAATCCAGGACTGCTGGCTCCCAACCGCTCGCCTGCCTGCCTGCCTGATTGCCCCTAACTGACCACTTCTGCCTGCCAGCCTGATCACCCCCTAACCACACCCCTACAAGCCTGACCTCGATCACCCCTAACTGCCCTCCCCTGCAGGCCTAGTCCTCCCCAACTGCCCTCCCCTGCTGGCCTGGTTGCCCCCAACTGCCCTCCCCTGCAGGCCATCTTTGACCACATGGGGCAGCCATCTTGTTTGTTGTAGTGATGGTCAATTTGCATATTACCTCTTTATTATATAGGATAATATGAGAGTTTAGCAAGGTGACTAATTATAAAATCAATATGCAAAAATAAGTTGAATTTCTAACATAAGCAAAATGTTCGTTTTTTCCAAATTGATTCATAGAGCAATGTGATTCCAGTGAAAAACTCCAATAGGGCTTTTGAGGAATTCTACTTGGGTCTAAATTTTACATGGAAAAACAGCCTAGAATAGCCAACAGACTCCTAAAGAAGAATTAAATTTGCTCTGTCAGATAATAAGGTTTGAATTTAAGAAAGTGTGATAGTATTGGCAGAGGAATAGACAATTTGACCAATTGAACAAAATATATTGTTTTGAGATACTACCTAAATACATGATAAAACTTTTTTTTTCTAAAGCAAAGGAATGATGAATACAAAATTTATGATAATGATTCCCTCTGGGGCAGGGACTTTGCAATTAGAGAGTTAGTGTGGGTAGTTATTTTGTTACTAGCGGCCCAGTGCATAGATCCATGCACATTGAAAGGAAATTAATTAGAAGGTGGCTGGCAGAGCGGGACTGGGCGAGATGGGCCGGACATGCTGTGGAGCCAACCTCCCATGATCCCTCCCCGGCGGCCACACATGGAGTGTCTATGGAGTGAGCAGGGTCCCTCTGGCAAGTGAAGTCCCTAAGCCTGACCTGTGGGGATCGGGCCAAAACCAGCTCTCCGATATCCCCCAAGAGGCCCTAGAGTGCAAGAGGGCACTCTGCAAAGTTGCTGTCTTACAGGGTATGGAACACAAATGCAAGTGTGCAGTAAACCAGATTCAGGGCTGACAGTGCCCCAGGAGCAACATAACCCATGGCTGAAGGTGGAATCGTGTGGCCCCATGAGGAATAGGGCTCCCTCTTCTCTGGTTCTGGGATGCATCACCTGAGAACTGCTGCTGTCAAGCCACCTCAGCTTGCAGCTCCTGCATTGAGCGTCTGCCCCCTGGTGGTCAGTGCACATCATAGGTACCAACCGGTCAGACAGTTGGAAAGTCAGACGGTCACTTGGCCTTTCTTATATATAGGTGCTTTATAACTCAGATACATAATATATACTTACTAGTGGCCCAGTGCACGAAATTCGTGCACATTAAAAGGGGATTAATTAGAGGAATTATTTTAATATTGCTATTTGCCCTTTCTCTATAATAGAAGTGTCAGAGATGAAAGAAAATTAGTAAAATGTATATGAAAATCTTCCTCCTGTCACAGTCAGGGGTACACCATGGGACCCAGAGTCAAGTCCCCACCCACCCATGTGTGCCTCAAAATCGCACCAGACCCAGACCCAGACCCAGCCACCCCCCCCCCATTGGGCTAGATTCAGACCCACTGGTCCCCCCCTTGTCAAGCCCCGCCAGGTGGGGGGTGCAGCCTCAGGTCCCCTGGCCTGGTGCCAGGGCAGGGGGCATGGCCTGAAGTCCCCTGGCCTGGCACCAGGACAGGGGGCAAAGCCTGAGTTCCTCTGGCCTGGCACCAGGGCGAGGGGAGCAGCCTGAGGTCCCCTGGCCATCAGGTCCCCCAAGCCTGGCGCCGGGGTGGGGGGCATGACCTCAGGTCCTCTGGCCTAGTGCCAGGGTGGGAGACGCGGCCTGACGTCCCCCGGCCCAGCACCAGGGCGGGGGGTGCACCTTGAGGTCCCCTGTTAAGCCCCACCAGGGGAGGGGCACAGTCTCAGGTGTCCTGGCATGGTGCAGGGGCAGGGGGCATGGCCTGAGGTCCCCTGTCAAGCCCCACTGAGCAGGGGACGCAGCCTGAGGTCCCCCAGCCTGACACCGGGCGGGGGGGCACTACCTGAGGTCCCCTGGCCTGGCACCAGGATGGAGGGGGCGTGGCCTGAGGTCCCCCATCAAGCCCCACGGGGGGCATGGCCTCAAGTCCCTGCTGATTGCTCCTTAAGGCTTGTTATGGGCCTAAGCTGTGGGTGCAGCCATCTTTGTGGTGGAGGGATGGTTAATTTGCATGTTTCTCTCTTATTATATAGGATTATACACCCGATATAATTATATCGCTGATCTAGGGCTGCCATAACAAGCTACCACAGACTAGATAGCTTAAACAATAGATGTTTCTTTTCTCATAGTTCTAGGGGCTAAAAGTTCAAGGTCAAGCTATTGGTAGGTTTGGTTTATCCTGATGCTTCTGTCCTTGGCTTGCAGATAGCTGCCTTCTTGCTGTGTCCTCACCTGGCCTCTTCTAGGACCTCCCACCCCTGTTGTCTCTTCCTCTGCTTATAAAGACACCAGCCTATTGGATTACGACCCTACCTTTATGACCTCGTTTAACCTTATTTATCTTCTTAAAGGCCCTGTCTCTAAATATTAGGGGGTTAAGGCTTCAACATATGAATTTTACAGAAATTCAGTTCTGTCCAGACAAATTTTTAATTAAAAAATTTAAATAGAACATGCACCTCACACATTTTAGTGTTCAGAAGTTCTTGATATTAACCTCTTTGGAAATGTTTTCATATTTCTCTAGAAAAATGATTTGCATAATCACAAATCATTCTACATCAGTCTGCAAAGACTAAATTTCCAGCTAGCAATTGAAACTCCCAGGACTCTAATAAACCTAATAATGGAAGAGACCAGAGAAGAAAACATTCTGAGGTTTCTGAATATTTATTTAATCTTGGATAGTCTAGACTTATATTTCAAACTATTTTTTATCTTCCATTAAGAGGTTAGAGAAATGTTGATTATTTTTTAGATGTTTCAGAAAACAATGTTAAAGAGCAGTACTTAATAGGAAATAATCCATACCTAAAAATAGTTTTATCACATGAGTGTGTATTTTAGCATACAAACAAAAATAATTTACCAGTTTAATTTGAAGCCCAGCTGTATTTTTTGCATGTTCTTGCTTTGCTCAAACTGAATGACTCAGTGACTTCTTACTTCTCTGCATTGAATATGAGAAAAATCCTAGCAGAGATCCAGATGATTTAATGTAATTTAAACCTCTTTTTCCTGCCTGAAAGTAATTTTTAACTCTAGAATGCTTTTCTTTTGACATCATATATTTTACAAGAAATGTACTTTGGGGGGTCACCTAAAACAAAGATTAGGTGTCTTATCAGCAGACAGCATTCCTGTCTGGTATGTTCATCTGCCTGATTTTAGAAAGGATAAAAGTAAGAATTAATGGAAGCTTCCAGAGACATTTACAATAGGCATATTTCTTCAATTATTCTGCATCTTGTCAAAGCTTAATAGCCTGAAAGCTTATAGGTATATTGATAAAGTTGTCAGATAAAAGCAAATATATATTTGCAAGTCATTGTTCTGAAAACAGATAAGCTAATATTCATTTTTCTTAGTTTTTGCATTTGTTCCTCAAGGGATATAGATATACAACATGTATTCTATAAAGTAATATTTCTGTTGACCTTTATATGTATCCATTTGTTGTTCTGTTCTCTCTGACTTGTGTTGAATTATTGAAAAACAAATGGAACATTTAATAATTTTTTGCTATAGCTCCCCTCAGTCTGGTATACTACATTATGTAAATTACTGTTTTACTTTTTTCTCACAAAGTAGAAATTACTTCATTGCTTTTTTTCTGAATATGAGTGGTGCTACTTATTGCAAATGTCTGTGTTTCTGGTAATATAGATAAAGTTCATATTAGAATGGGTTTTCTGGAAGACATGATATCACATTTCATTATTACCATGGCTATTTCTATCATAAGAGCACTGTACACAATTCACACTACCATAGCATGAATCCAAATTCCAAATATTTGTTATGGGAGTTTGATTCATTTTTAACAAGATCAATGCAGGAACTGCCAACTGTTCTATTTCTTTTTTATATTGTAGACCAGTGCTTATTCAATATGTTGTATCTAGACTTCCACTTCTATCAAAACTACCTGCAGGCACTTGTTAAAAATCCCAGTGCCTAAATACTACCCACTGGCTTCCCAGTCAGATTACCAGCTTGGGCATCTGCATGTTGACGAGCAACACTGCTAATTCTTAGGCACGTGCAGGAACCCCTGATGTGCACCATAGCCTGAACACTGAAAAAGCTTTGTGCCCTGTCTCCCTAGGTGTGGCCCATCCTCCAAATTACTGCTTCATTGTGTTACAGTCCTTTTATGGGACTGTTGTGCTACAGTCCTTTTATATCTTGGTTTAAATCAAACAGCAACTTGAAAAGCAAGGAGAGCCAGTCTCTGCTCAGGCTCTGCACTGGATGCCTGTGTTTGTCTGTCAGGCCTGGAAAATACACAGCATTTGTAAAGTCCATCCCACTCTTTGTTACTTGAGTTTAGTGATTATTATCTCTTGATTTATTTAAAGAAATATTTTAGTCCAATATTTACTTAGGGGATAATGGTTACAATGGAAGATTCACTTTCATTCTTTCATTCAATGTAATTGCAAATCTCAACATTTTAAAACTAAGTTAAAAAAAAATCCACTGCCCTTTGACCTCTTAAATATAACCTGTAATTCTCCACGAAGAGTTACAGTATATTTCTTTTACCTCTGCGTTACTGAGATTTAGTTAGTTCCAGAAACTATAGACCACAGACATTTCAAGATAAACAAGTATATATGTTTTGTTATATACAGACTAAGGGAGCTACAGATAAAGGCCTTGTAACAAAACATTCAGCTCTCACTCTGGTGAGAGTTTCTGGATAAAGGAAAAAGATGACCACAAATATTAGAGAATTGAGAAGTATGGCAGTCCTATGGGAAATTATTCCTATCTAATCTTTTAAATTTATGTTCACCTAATCTGTTTTCTGTAAGTTTTTAAATCTCTTCTTCAACCCCTATGATACTGATATAATGAAATAAATCACCTCCAGAGTCAAAAGTCTGACTCTAAGGAAAGTAAACAGTATATTACCCAGAGGTCTCTGTGCCTCTAACTAGTTAAAATAACAAAACAGGAAAGCCACAAGGTCTGTGATTGGCATCTCCCTTTTCCAAAGACATCTTAGCCTTTTGTCATCTTCACAGATTAGGCAGGGGCAGATCTTGAAGCCATATGAGAAACAGATAGTGCACTCCCAAAATCAAAACAATAAACTGCTGATTTCATTGGTTCCTAAGCTTTATTACCCAGAGCTTCTAAGCATTCTCCCTTTTGTCTTTTTGCAGTCTTGCCTGATGTCTGCTTATTAATCTTTTTAAACAATACATCTTTTTAGTTGGTTATTCTTTCTTGTTAGTTGTTATTCTGGTTGTTGTTGATATATCTATATATCCCCTGCCTTGATGCTTATTATTTCTTTCTTGTTTCTTTGGGCTTACTCTGTGGCTTTTATCCAACTTTTTTTAGTTGGACACTTTACTCATTTAATTTTAACCTTTTTTGTTTCTTGAAAAATGTATTTGATGAACTTCTTTCCAACACCTGCATCAACACCCATCCTACTTTCTTTCCCAAGATCACTGAGGATTAGATTTTCCTTTCCTGTTCAAGGCCAACCCTTTCCACTTTGACTTTTTCTTTTCTGTCTCCTTTTATCTCCTCCATGTCTTTGCTTTTAGTTCTTCTGTTAGGGTTGGAGTTTGGAATTTCAGGAACAGAAACACTTTCATATTAAGAGAAAATGAGAGTTAGTATAAGGATAGCAGTGGACTGTCAGGCAGCTTGCTCTCTTCCTCCCTCCCTCCTTCCCTCCCTTCTTAAGAGCGACATGGTCTTTCATGGAATCTCTGCCTCTCCTGCCTCTCTCCACGCCATCTCTGTCCTCTTCTGTTTCTCTAAAAGCTAGCTTCTTCATGCTCTACCTTCATGGTTTTTATTTTGCCTAACTTCAATTATAATATGACTCATTACTGCTGTACTAGTCTTTCTTTTTAGAGTACTACCCTTTCATCTGAATTTCCACTGCTAGCCAGTCAATAATTTCCATGTTTCATAGTTTATACTCCTAATAAAGAGAATCCAATAGGCTCAACTCATCTTGTTATAACAGGTAGTCATTAACCAATCTATGTGGCTACCATTAGTCAATCACCTCTGTTGAGGGCTGAGGAATTACACCATGAATTGTGCATTGGTGGCCAGGTACTATGAGCAAGACATTTTTTCATTAGGAACGTATATGTTGGTAGAATAGGCTCTAGTCATCTCTAATTGTCCTTTCATTCTTATTTATTCAATTTCACTTCATTAGTTTCTTCTCCTCATACTTTAATTTTTATTGCCACTCTTTTATTTTTTTAATTAAATCTTTATTGTTCAGATTATTACACTTGTTCCTCTTTTTTCCCCCCCCATAACTCCCCTCCTCCCAGTTG